>NW_007728571.1:27056-199187 GCF_000696425.1 Galeopterus variegatus
AAAAAAAAAAAAAAAAAAAAAAAAAAAAAAAAAAAAGGACACAGAAAGATGGAAAGACATTACATGCACATGGACTGGAAGAATTAACATTGTGAAAATGACCATATTACCCAAAGCAATCTACAGACTCAATGCGTTACACTTCCCTCTGTTTAATGGAGATGAAAAAAGAAAAACTTACTCAAAGCACCATGAATGAGGCCTGGAGGGACTGCAGCCCATCAGGGGAGCAGCCCCAATTCAAAATTAGCTTTTCTTTTTATTGACAAGACAAGGATTTCATAAGAAAAATCAGTTGATTCAATCATCAAAGAAGGATGTAAAAACAAAGGCAGCATAAAACTAGTAACAGCAGTAAAATTAACAATGTGACATTCCAGAATGCGATTTGTAAAAGCTAAGTCAATCAGCAGCAAACAGCTTGCCCTTAGCAAACATATTCTTTTTTGACATCTTTCCCTACAGCAATTTCCTTAGCATATTTAAACAACAATCAAGCAGCTTCCTCAACATATCTTAACAACAATCAGTAGGTTAAATAGTCAATAGCCCCTCGAGCTGGAATTGGCCTAAAATAATCAAAGTACACAATCCCATCCCTAAATAGTGATTAGAATTGATTAGATGGGCTTTTGCCCAGTTATCTGTGGACTTTTTTGTCCCCTAACCAAGAGCTTTAGCAAAATTCATGCACTTACCTAAAAATCCTATTCTAAGATCAAAGGAGAACCAGGATTTCTAACACCTCAACATCATTGCAATCCCCATCAAAATATTAGTGACATTTTTCAGAGAAATAGAAAAATCTATCCTGATATTCATATGGAAGAAGAAAAGACCCTAAATAGTGAAAGCAATTTGGAGAAAAAAAAAAAAAAAGAATAAAGCCAGAAGCATTATACTACCTGACTTCAAATTATACTACAGAGCTACAGTAACCAAGGTAGTATGGTACTGGCATAAAACAGACACTCAGAGACCAATGGAACAGAATACAGAACACAGAAATCAATTCATTTACTTACAGACAATTGATCTTCAACAAAGTCACCAAGAATGTACATTGGGGTAAGGACAAGCTCTTCAATAAATGATGCTGGGAAAGCTGGATATCTATGTGTAGAAGAATGAAGTAAGACCTCTAACTCCAACCATATACCAAAATCAACTAAAACTGGATTAAAAAGTTAAAAATAAGACCTGAAACTATAAAACTTCTAGAAGAAAACATATGTGAAACACCTCAGGATGTAGGTCTGGGCAAAGACTTTCTGAATAAGACCTCAAAAGCACAGGCAACAAAAGAAAAAATACACTCATGGAAAATATGAAACTAAAAGACTTCTGCATAGCAAAGGAAATGATCATCAGAGTGAAAAGAAAACCTACAGAATGGGAGAAAGTGTTTGCAAACTATACATCAGACCAGAGACTGATATCCAGAAATTACAAGGAACTCAAACAACTTAACAATATTAAAACAAATAACCTGGTTAAAAAGTGGGCAAAGGATCTTAATAGTCATTTCTTAAAAGAAGACATACAAATAGCCAACAGATACATGAAGAAATGCTCCATATCACTAAGTATCAGGGAAATGCAAATCAAAACCACATTGAGATCTCATATCACCACAGGCAGACTGGCTATTATAAAAAAGACAGAGAATAACAAATGGTGGCAAGGATGTGGTAAAAGGGGAACTCTTCTGCACTGTTGGCAGACATTATGAAAAACAGTATGGAGGTTTCTCAAACAATTATAGATAGAACTGCCATACAATCCAGCAATTCTGCTACTGGGTATATACCCAAAGGAAAGGAAACCATCCTGTTGAAGGGATACTTGCAGTCCCATGTATCACAGCTCTATTCACAATAGCCAAGATATGGAACCAACCCAAATGTCCATCAGTGGACAACTGGAAAAAGAAAAAATGTGATATATATACAAAATTGAATACCACTCAGTCATAAAAAGAATATTATTCTGCCATTAGCAGCACCATGGATGAATTTGGGGAAAATTATGTTAAGTGAAATAAGCCAAGCACAGAAAGATGAATACCACATATCCTCTTTATAAGTGAGAACTAAAAAATAAAAAAGAAAGGAAGAATGAAAGAAAGAAGAATACATTGAACTTTCAAAAAGAGACAACAGATCTGTGGTTACTAGTGGTGGGAAAGGGGGAGAGGAAGAAGTCTTAGCAAGAAATTAATCAAGGGTCACAAAGAATGATTACATTTCACAATAATGAATATTGTTCACATTAATTATCCTGATTTGATAATCACATATTGTCCAAAGGCATTGATGTTCAACTCTGTTCCCCACAAATATGTATAATCAATTATGTTTTAATTAAAAAAGGATTTCTCAGAATCAAAAATTTTATATATATTTTCCATGGTTTTAAAAGTAGCAAAATGGGAAGGACATTTCCGATTATTTTAGTGGGTGTGATCCTCCATTTTCATTATTTTGATGTCTTCTTGTGGAGGTTAGCTGATGGAAGTTTTAACCCAAACTTAATTTTCTTATAGTTTCACATTCCACACAGTTTCCTTTTAAAAACAAAAATTGCAGGACAAAGTTGACCAGCCAAGGAAGACTTTATTCAAGACGATTGTTTGAGTTGACTCCA
Source organism: Galeopterus variegatus (assembly GCF_000696425.1). Classification (NCBI taxonomy): domain Eukaryota; kingdom Metazoa; phylum Chordata; class Mammalia; order Dermoptera; family Cynocephalidae; genus Galeopterus; species Galeopterus variegatus. Next base: position 29,703 of record NW_007728571.1, read on the forward strand.
TTGAAACGAAAGCCAGGAGGTTTTTCAACACTGAGGTGAGCTATTAGAAAAGTACTGGAGGATGTTAGGGGGCATGTTGATCAATGGCATGGATTGAGCACATTGTGTTAGTCCCGAGTTTGCAAGTGTTTGTCTCTGTGATTAGGCCATCTGTGTTTGCTAATTGGTGCTTATCAAATTTAGGCTCCTACCTCCCATAGGGACTGGGAAATAAGGGTGCTGCCTTCTATAATGATTACATGTCAAAGGGATGGCTCCCAGTTTTTTAAGAAAGACATTCTTGGGTTGCTGACAAAAGGCTTTGAAAAAGATTTACATCTCAAAGGGGCAGAGAAAAAATTTATAATTGCAAGTTTCCGGAAGAAACACTCTAAGAAAAGAGATGTCAAGGGCCTAGAATCAGGAAGATAACTGTCTAGAGTTTAGTCAGGTGGAGGGAATATGAAGGCCTCGGTCAACCTTGTATTTAAGTATTTCTCATTATTGGGACCTTTTGAGAGAGAAAAGCTTTTGGATCTTTTAATTCTCCTTCACATCTGTGGGAATAATAAAACACATACAGGAAACAAATGAGTTTCGAAATGATTTATTGAACAAAAGCTGCTAAAGTAAAAATGAACACAAAAAGTGAGAGGGTGAAAGAAGCAGAATTTCTAGGATGGTCTCATTTCTGAAGATTGATAACAGTAAATTCTTGAGGCGATCCTGGCAAAAGTTAGGGTGAGAAGTTTAATAATGAGGCATAGTAGGACCTAGAAAAAAGGTTGAGAAGATAAAATTAATTCATGCATTCCCATAAACATTACCTAGTTGTTTTTAAATTGCTATTTTCTATTTCTTATATGAAATTAATCCCGATTCTATATAGCCCCATCCCTAGGCTCCATCTCTTACTTTCCTGACAGTCCAGGAAAGTAAAACTATTTTTAGAGTAAAATACATCTAACTACATATATTTTATGTTTAGAGTAAAGCATGTGTATTTTGTTACATTGAAGGCCTCGTCTCTCATTATTAATAACGAGGATGCTTTCATCCACTTTAAAAAACAAAACCTCACATAATATTTGATAGAAACTATGTTCCAGCAATCTTTCACTGAAATACTCCTAGATCTTCTCCTTTTATCCCAGAGTTTTAGATTATTGTTCTATAATCTAGATGAGTTCTCCATTATATTGTATCATAATGCCTACACAATTTTCTAATTTCTGTTTTCCTCATGGATTTTCTTTATTAATAGTAACATTATGTCCTCATTTCCATCTGACTTAATTGAGGTTTATCTCCTGCTATGGTCCAGTCGAGATCAACTGCTTATGTGACTGTTGACTGTGGCTCACATATTCTTGTGTTTGAACCCGTATACATGCTGATTTCCCCTTCTGAAGCGCCTTCTGGGTGGGTGTTTTCCCACTCGTAAACCTCATCAGGCTCCCCCGCTACCCCTGGAGATCATGATAAAAAGTATAGTTTCTAAAGTGGGAGAGCTCAGTAATCTTTATTTTGAAAAAGAAGCCAAGTGACTGCGATTCAACTATTTACTAAACTATCTTCTGGGAACAGTATTCTAGAATTATAAACTTTCTGAGAGTGGGCTTGAGTATTAAGACATTTGGATTCTAGTTCTGGCTTTGCCACCATGTGTTCTGAATTTGAACACATCCCATACCACTGAATCCTTACATAGAAATTGGTAGAGTATCTGCTGTCTTTCATAAAATTGCAGAAATCAAAATTTAGCCAGACCAGCAGTAATTAGCTCTTATTTAAGGTATTTGGAGATATATAGAGCACTTTTGAATTTCTTCATCTAATTCTTTGCATCATTAATTTACCTGTTTACTGAGATGCTTGAGATGAGCCTTTGTACTGCTTTCACTATGTGGAAGTAGGGCTACTGCTGGTTATAGGAGTATTGGCTGTGTTTGTAGTAGCAGGTAGTGTGCTGCTAGTAGCAGCAGAGGTGGTTCCAGCTGAGGCTGTATTTGTGTTGACTGCAGTCATGGGACTGGTGGCTGTCACTGCGGCAGTGGTGATGGAGTTAGTTTCAGCTGTGGATGTTGTTGCTGCTGTTGTGATAGCTGATGCAGTCGGGGTTCCTTCAGGAGTTGGAATGGTAGTATCTGCTGCAGGTGTGGAAGCCACAGGGCGTTCTGTGGATCCTGCAGAAGAAGCTGTGGCAGCTGCAGCACTTGTGACCTCTGTTGTAAAGAGAGTAGTATCATTTGCTGAGTCAGTAGTGATATCATCAACGAAGGTAGTTGTTTCTGCTCCTATGGTCATAGAGTCCAATTCAGTGGTTAAAACATCAGATACAGCAGTAGAAATAGACTCTGATGGAGTTGTAGTGACAGCTGCCAGAGTGGTGTCTCCTACTGATTCACTGGTGGCCTCATCCCCTGGACTTGTAATTTCAGTAGTTGTAGAACCTGGTTCAACAGTGGAGGCAGGAGTAGCTGGGTTAGTGGTGGCAGCACCTGATACACTTGTACTGACAATAGTTGTGGCATCCGAGGCTGATGTGGTTGCAATACTTGTGGAGGCTGCAGCTGTTGTGGTGGTGGTTTCTATAGGAACTGTGCTTGTAGATGAAGCACCTGTTGCAGTAGTAGCCACATATGTGATGACTTCTCCTAAGGTTGTGGAGTCAGCTGAAGAGGCTGTGACATCAGCTGTAGTTGCGGAGGCTGCTGCAGTTGCAGTAGTGGCTCCTGTAGGTTTAGTGGTTGTAGCTGAAACAGCTGTTGTACTAGCAGCTGGAGATGTGGAGTCTAGTGCTGGGGATGTAGGGTTAGCTATGGGGGTTGTGGCATCAGCGGGTGCAGTTGTGGCATCTTTGGCCTGAGTGGTGGCAGCTCCAGTGGTTGTATTATTTGCTGGTTTAGTGGTAGCCTCCTCCCCTGGAGTTGTAGCTCCAGAATCCTCTGTGGTTGTTTCAGCAGGGGTGGTAGCACCTTGTTCAGTTGTCATGGCAGCACCTGCTACAGTTGTGCTGGCAGCAGTAGTTGTATCACCGGGGGCTGAAGTTGTAGCCATAACACTGGTGGTTGTACCAATGCCTGGGGTTGAAGAGGCTGCTGCTATTGTGATAATTGTTCCTACAGGTGTGGTTGAAGATACAGCAGTGGTGGTAGAAATGGTGGTTGTGAAATCTGTTTCTGAGATTGTGGAGTCAGTTGCACCAGTTGTGACCCCATCAAGTGGTGTTGTGGTGGCAGCTACAGTGGTTGTATCACCTGCTGACTCAGTGGTTTCCTCATCCATTTGGGTAGTAGCTTCAGTGGTTGTTTCATCTGCTGTTTGAGTGGTAACCTTATCCACTGGTGTGATGGCAGTACTTGATTCAGCTGTGGTGGCAGTGTCAGGCACACTGGTGGTTGTAGAACTTGGGGCAACTGTGGTTGTGACACGAAGTATACTTGTGCTTGTGGCACCAGGTACACTTGTGGTTGTGGCACCTGCTGCAGTTGTTGTGGCAGAACGGGAAGAGGGAGTGGTAGATGACAAGGTAGCACCACTGATTGTGGCATCCTTCCCTAGGGTTTTGGAAGGTGTTGCATTTGTGGCTCCAACAAGTGCAGAGGTTGTGGCTGTAGAAGTGGTGGCAGTGGTGGCAGCAGTGGCACGGGATGTAGTACCTGTGTTTGCTGAAGTTGTAGAGGCAGCTTCAGTGGTGTAATCAGTGCTTTCATTTGTTGTGTTTGTTTCATCTTCTAAGTCCTCTGTGGTAAAATCAGAGGCAATGGTGGAGGCAGAGACTAGGAGGGTAGTGGAGCCAGGCCGTGGGTTCGTGGAGTTTGCAGTGCTGGGAGCAGCAGACCCTTTGGGTGTGGGTTCCACTGAAGGTGCTGCTGAGGTCACAGATGCTGCGGCAGTTGCAGTGGAGGCAGGTCCTGTGGATGTAGCACCTATTGCTGAGTTAGTGGTTGGTGTCACAAGGGTTGTGGTGGTAGTTGTTGGGGATAGAGTTTCAGGTGTTCTGGTTACATCTGATCTCTTAGTGGTAGTGGCAGTTACACTAGTTGGGGCAACTGACACAGATGTTTTGCTCTCCAATATCGTACTACTGAGAGCAGCTAAATTTGTAGTCGCTCCAGGTACCGCAGTGATTGTACTGGTCGAGGTTTCAGTTAAGCCAGTTGGCTTAGTTGTCACACCTATTGTGCTTGTTTGAGGTGTTGGTTTATGTAAAGGTGGTTTATGAGATGAATGAGGTTGGTGATGATGGTGCTCATGCGCATGAAGATGTGGGGTACTTGGATATGGTCTCGGTGGACGTGGATATAACTGATGAGCCTTCAGTGGGTGTGTATGTGGTCAATTTGGTCGCGCACAAGGAAGTTTAGATTGACGGAATGGATGCTTAGCAAATGGGCATGAAGATTTCGACAGAAGTGGTTTTGTGACTTTCTTCAATGGTTTCCTTTTCCTTTGTGGATACTTCTTCTGTCCAGCTTGAATAGATTTAGATCCTTTTAGTTTAGATGATTTTAACTTTTTTGTGTCAAGTGTAGATTTTCTTTTCTTAGATTGTTTTACAATTTTGCCTGCTAAGGTAGGTGGTCTTTTTACCCCTTGAGGTGATTTAAGATGATTCACACCTTTCTTAGAAGGTTTAGACTGACTTTGTTTTGATTTACTTAGCCATTTATTTGTTGTTAGAGATGTGGGCTGTCTTGTCTTAGATAGTTTTATAGATTTAGTTTTTGTAAGGTGTGTTTTTGTAGTCATTATACCTGCTGTGGGCTGTTTCTGTTGTTTTTTGGCAGGTGTAGATTTCTTTTGGATTTTCTTCTTGGCTAGAGATCTTTTTGGTCCTGTTTGAGTGGATTTAGGCTGATTACTTTCGCTAGTTGTCCCAGATGTTTTTGGCTTTGCTAGTGATTGATTTTGTCGTTTATTGGTAGATATAGGGAACGATTTTTCAGGTTTCTTTATATTTTTCTTTTTAACCAGAGCTGTTTTTGTACCTGATTTAATTGGTATCACCTGATTCTGCTGTTTCTTTGCAGGTGTAGAACGAGATAATTTAGATTTTTTTAGGTTTTTCTTTTTGACCAGAGTGTTTTTGGAAACTGGAGGTTTACTTTCTTTTGCATGATTTGACTGCTTCCTGGCAGTTTTAGACAAGGAGCTCTTAGATTGATTTAGTCTTTTCTTAGAGGCTGGTTGTGTGTTTACTACTGATTTAAGTACTTTTGGCTGATTCACTTGTTTCTTGGGAGATGTGGTAAAGGTTTTTTGAGGTTTCTGTAATATTTTATTCTTGGTTCTAGATGTTTTCCTATTTGTTGCAACTACTCCTGCCTGAATCAGCTTTCTCTTGGCAGGTGTAGGTTTTGTATTTTTGGATTTAATTAGACTTTTCTTTTTGGCTTTGGAAGCTGCTCTTGTTGCTACTGCCTTAGTTGGCTCTTCTTTGACTGAAGTTAACTGTTTATTATTTTGTTTATTTAGAGTTTTCTTTTTGGCTAAAGTTTTTTGGGGAACTGCTGTTGCCTGAGTCAATGGTTTCTTGGCAGGTGAAGACAGAGTGTTTTTAGATTTAGTTGATCCTTTCTTTGGGGTTGAAAAATTTTTGGAAGAAGATTTTATTGCTGTGGCCTTAGATGACTGTTTTTTCGATGATGTAGAGGAAGCTGTTTTAGAAGTCTTCAGAGATCCCTTTTTAGGTAGAGATGGTTTTGAAGCTGCTCTAATTGTAGGTTGTTTTATCTGTTTCTTAGAAGATGTAGACTGGATTTTCTTGGTTTTTTTTTGACTTTTATTATTTGTAGCTGAAGATGGTTTCGATTCTGCTGCTGTTTGTTTTGATTGTTTCTTAGTAGTTGTCTGTTGTCTCTTTTCAGGCTGTTTCAGAGTTCTGCTTGTTCTCGGTGGAGTGTTTTGTCCTGTTAGACCAGATGTACGGGGAGTCAACCCTTTCTTGGGAGAGGTCAATGTCCTTTTCTTAGGACTTACTTGTAGATTTTGTCTTTGTGATGACTGAACAGATTTTTTCTTTTTACTTGATGTCCTAGAATTTGAGGATAATTGGATGGCTGCTTTGTTAGTCAGTACTGAAAGGGATGCAGCCCTAGCAGGTAGAGACTTTGATTTTTGAGTGTTGAAAGGTGAGGATGGAGCTCTTATGGGGGATTTATGAACAGATGGGGCAGAGGCATGAGAATGAGCTTGAGGTTTCCCAATGAGTTGGTTGGATGGAGATCTACTTCGTGATGTCCTGGCAGGGGAGCTTTGGGCTGGTTGACTGTTGATTCTCTTTTTTGTTGCCTGGCTCCGTGATTGCTGACTCTCACTGAACTGGAGGGTAAGAGAATAGAAGATATTACCAAATGAGACATCGAATCAAATATTGTTTTGTATTTTCATTTTAGTTACAGAAACTGGTCTGCTGTTCAGATTGGGAGGTGTTTTGGTTTTGAGCGTATTTCAATGTAGAATAAATTACAACATAAATTTAAAATTGAGCAAGATATTAGAATAGGAAGTCTCAAGCTTCACTCCCCATACCCTTGCCCACCCACAGAAGGTTAAACTAGCAACTATCCACAGATAAGACCATCTTTATAAAAACCCGAGTGCTTGGAAATAAGCCTGACACACACACATGATCCATAGAACTGAATTAAAATTGAAGGATGAAAGAAACAGTCTCACTGTAAACTCAGAGCCCCTCTACCTCCCTCAAGTCAGCATAATACCACACAGAGAGGATTTCCTTGGGCCTACAGTTTCTACAGGGAGAAAGGAAAACTGGACATGGTTATCCACCTTCCCTAGCATTCAGTGAGGCTTCCCTAGCACTCTGGTCTCGCCTTATAGGAACACTGGGTGTGACAGCATGGCTAGACCTCCTGGGGTTAGGTAGAAACAAAAAAAAGGAGGCAGAAATCATAGTGACCACCACATGCATCTTAATGATACCTCTGTGTTCCTCCCAGCTCTGGCACCTGATCAGAGATACCAGACAACTTCATAGCACACCCACAAAGCTGAACTGGTTGCTTTCAGAAGCACAGTGGGTAGTTCAACTGGCTTTAGTCTTTAAATGGCCAGTCTCATGCCCAGCCTCAGAGCTTACACCAAGGCCCTGCCCTGACAGGGAGATGTCCACCTTTGTACATTTCAGAGAAGCATAGGGGATAGGCTTGCTTGACCCACGAGGTCAAATAGTGGCTCCACTCAGCCAAAATGTCCACCCCAGAGACTCTAACTGGGCAGAAAGATGCCTGACTGCATGTAACTGAGAAGTATAGGACTGGACTTGCTTGACTAGGAGGTCAAACTGGCTTAACTCAGCCAAAAGCTAACCGCATGGCTTCATCAGGCAGGGAGATGCCAATTTCCACACACTTTAACAAAGTGTAGGGGCTAAACCTAATTGACCCAGGAAGTCAAACAGAGGCTCATCTCATCTACAAAGCTCACCTAAGGCCCCACTCAGACAGGAAGGCAAATATCAATTATGCATTTTTATGGAACATAGTAGCCTTTGGCCCAGCTCATCTCAAGCAGTGACTCTGCCTAACCTCAGAATCCAGCCTGCAACCCTGCCCAGCTGCAGATCCCAAATACTAGGATTAACCAGCCAAGAAATATATCTGGTGACTGGCCTGACCAGAGGCCATCACAATACCCAGCTCACTCCTCCACCTGACAGCAGAGCCCATCCTATAGTCTCACCAGAGAGCAGAGCCCATATAGCAGCCCCACCTAAAATTAGATCAAAGGCCGAGGCCCAGCCAACTAGGGAACCCACAACAAACTCTGCCTGACTGGGATTGCCACCAGATGACCTTTCTAGAAGTCCAGGCTGGATTAAGTAATGAAGATCTACTTCTTCCAAAGAAAACTTGTAAAAGCTGGAAGAGGTGCCTGTTTGCTCAAATGCACAGACAATAGTGTAAGTATATCGGATTATGAAGAATGAGGGAATTATGACATCTCTAAAAGAAACTAACACACCTCCAATGATGGCCCCTCAAGAAATGGAGGTCTATGAAATGACTGACAAAGAATTCAGAATAATCTTCTTAAAGAAGTTCAGTGAACTATAAGGATGTAGAGATAGAAAATTTAAATAAAATTTGGAAAACAATACATGAACAATGTGAGAACTTTGACAAACAGAAATAATTAATAAAAGCCAAGTAGAAATCCTAGAGATGAAGAATACAATGACTGAAGTAAAAATGTTATAGAAAGATTAAATAGCAGACTCAATCAAGCAGAAGAAAAAATCAGTAACCTTGAAGACAGAACATTTGAAATTATCTAGTCAGAGAAGCAATCAGATAAAGAATAAAAGATAATAAAGAAATCCTTTGGGAATTAAGGGACATGATAAAGAGACCAAACCTTCATATAGTAGTGGTTGTAGAAGGATAAGAAAGAGAAAAAGGCCATAAAGCATATTCAAAGGAATAATGGAAGCTGAAAACATCTCTAATTTGGGGAAGATGCCAACATTCAGTTGCAGAAAGCACAGAGGCCACCAATTAGATTCAACCCAAAGGGAAGTTTACCAAGACAAACAGTAATCAAACTACCAAAAATCAAACAATGCAAAGAAACAATCCTGAGAGCAGCAAGAGATAAAAATCACATCACCTACATAGGAGTTTCAAAATGACTATCAGCAGATTTCTCAGCAAAAAACCTTTGGCAGGAGAGAAGGGGAGGCCTTACTCAAAGTGCTGAAGGAAAAGAGCAGCCAATGAAGAATAATTTACTCAGATAAGCTGTCTTTCAGAACGGAGGGAGGAATAAAAACTTCCCCAGACAAACAAAAGCTGAGGGAGTTCATCACCAGTAGATCTGCCTTATAGGAATTGATAAAGGGAGTTCTTTAAGCTAAAACAAAACCCTGCTAATTAATAAAACACACAAAAACACAAAACTCAATGGTATAACTAATACATGTCATATTCAGAATACCCTTGGACTGTAATAGTGGTGTATAAAGCAATTTTTGCCCCAGTATGAGTATTAAAAGACAAAATAACAACTATAATAGCAACTAATAGATAAAATAAATTAAAAACAACTATAGGTACAATAAATTGTCAAATGATAACACATTATAAAATAATATAAATTTTGACATTAAAAATATAAAATGTGGGGAGTGAAGAGTAAAAGTGTAGAGTTGGTATTTACAATCAAAGTTAAGTTATCACTTTGAAATATACTGCTATACTTTAGGTCTATGATAACCACAAAACAAAAATCTTTAATTGAAGAAAAAAAAAAAACAGAAAGGATTCAAAGCATATTATTACAGAAAACTGTCAAACCACAATGGAAGACAGACAGCAACAGAGGAAGCAAGAAACAAAATATCTACAAAATATCCAGAAAACAATGAACAAAATGGCATTTGTAAGCCCTTATCTATCAATAATTACCTTAAATGTAAATAATTGAAATTCTCTAATAAAAAGACAAAGAGTGACTTAATGGATGAGAAAACATGACCCAATGTGCTGCCTATAAGAGACCTACCTCACTTTTGAGGACACGCATGGATTGTAAGTTAAAGGATGAAAAAGACAGGCAATACAAACGGAAACCAAGAAAGAGCAGGATTAGCTATAATTATATCAGACAAATAAGACTTTAAATAAAATACTATAAAAGGAGACAAGGACATTATGGAATAAAAAAGGATCAATTTATCAGGAGGATATAACAATTGTAAATATTTGTACACCCAACATCGGAGCACCTAAATATATAAAGCAAGTATTAAAGAATCTAAAGGGAGAGATAAATTGCAATACAATAATAGAAAGGAACTTCAATACCCCACTTTCAACATTGGACAGATCATTCATACATAAAATTAAGAAGAATCATTGGACTTGAACAACACTTTAGACTAAATTGACCTACCACACATATATAGAACATTCTATCCAACAGCAACAGAAACACATTTTTCTCAAGTGCACACAGAACATTTTCCTAAACAGATTATACAGTAGGCCATAAAAAAAGTCTTAGCAAATTTAACAAGATTAAAATTATATCAAGTATCTTTTCTGACCACTATTGTATGAAACCAGAAGTCAGGAGGAATTATGAAAAATTTATAAAATACATAAAAATTAAACAACATTCTGAACAACCAGTGGGTCAATGAAGAAATTAAAAGGGGAATTTAAAAAATATATTGAGACAAGTGAAAATGGAAACATAACATACCAGAACTTGAAGAATACAGCAAAAGCAGTTTTAAGAGGAAAGTTTTAAAGCTACAAATTCTTATATAAAGAAAAAGATCTCAAATAAACATTTAACATTACTTCTTAAAGAATGAGAAAAAGAACAAATTAAGCTCAAAGGTAGCAAACTGAAGGAAATAATAAAGATCAGAAGAGAAATAAATGAAATAGAGACCAGAAAAACAATACAAAAGATTAACTAAATTAATAGTTGTTTTTTTCGAAAAGATAAACAAAATGGACAAACCTTTAGCTAGACTAAGAAAGAAGAGAGATGACTCAAGTAAATAAAATCAGAAACGGAAGAGGAGACATTACAACTGATACCACAGAAATACAAAGGATCATAAAAGACCAATATAAATAATTGTGTGCCAACAAATTGGATAACCTAGAAGAAATGGTTAAATACCTAGACACATACAGCCTATCAAAATTGAATCATGAAGAAATAGAGAATCTGAACAGAGTAATGAGTAAGGAGATTGAATTAGTAATAAGTCTCTCAAAATGCATAAGGAACCCAAACAACTCAATAGCAAGAAAACAAATAACCCAGTTAAAAAATGGGCAAGAGACGTGAATAGACATTTCTCAAAAGAAGACATACGAATGGCCAATAGATACATAAAAAAATTCTTAACATTGCTAATCATTATGGAAAGGCAAATTAAAACCACAATAAAATATCATTTCACACCTGTCAGAATGGTTATTATTTAAAAAAAATGGTGAGATAAAAAGTGTTGTTGAGGATGTGGAGAAATGGAACCCTAGCACAAAGTGAGGGAATGTAAATTAGCTCAGTTGTGGAAAGCTGTATGAAGTGTCTTCAAAAAATAAAAATAGAATTACCATATGATCCAGAAATCTCACTTCTATTTACCCAAAAGATTTGAAATCAATTTCTTGAAGAGATGTCAGCACTCCCTAGTCACTGCTGCGCTATCCATAATAGTCAAGTTATGAAATCAACCTGTATCCACAAACAGATGAATGGATAACGAAAATATCATACACACACACACACACACACACACACACACACACACACACATATAATGGAATACTATTCAGCCTTAAAAAATTCTGTCATTTGCAACAGAATGGATGGAATTGGAGAACATTATGCTAAATGAAATACACTAGATGCAGAAAGATAAATAGTGCATGTTCTCACTTACATTTGAAATCTAAAACAATTGAACTCATAGAAGCAGAGATTAGAATGGAGTTTACAGAGGCTGTGGGGTGGAGAGAATGAGGAAATAATGGTCAAAGGGTACAAAGTCTCTTTTAAACAGGATAAATACGTTTTTTTCTTTGAGATCTACTGCACAGTGAGTGTCATTAATAGTGTATTGTACATTTCAAAATTGCCAAGAACAGCAAATTTCAAATGTTCTCACCACAAAAAATAAATATTTGAGATGACACATATGTTAATCATCTTAATTTAATTATTCCACATTGTATTCATAAATCATAATATCACTTTGTACCCCATAATATGTACAATTATAAATAGTCAACTTACAGTAAAATTTTTTAAAACATTAAAATAATGGGGCAAAATATGTGGATGATCAGAGAAAGGACCTGGGCATTACTTTAAATACTTAGTGTATTTACTAAGAAAATCCAAGGAAATGCAGAAATGTAATTTGGGAAAATCAAATTAATTCACTTGGTAAAATATTGTCATTAAATCTATAAAAACCTGTTTTATCTTAAGGACTACAGAGTGTAAAATCAATGTCATGTCCTTTATGAATTAACAAAAAAATCACATAGTGAGGCAAACATGTTATGTGAGTCTCAATAAAAGTATTACAGCTAAACTCCAGTGTAGAAACTATATAAAAGAGAAGTATTTGGTACTGAAAGTCAGAAAATTATAAAGAAAAGCTTAACGAAAAACTGAATTTCTCTTGCCTGTAAAAGCTTTGTCTGGAATATTAATTGCTGTTGGAAGAATTCTAATAAGGGCAATGCCTTTGTTTAGTTAATTTCCAGATCATGGGTTTTAGTACAGTGCTTTAAACGTAGTATGTGCTTTATAAGTAGGTCTAGTAAATAATTTTCCCTTCATATTTGTACATCTTGAAGAATAAAAGGGAGTAGTATTAAAAATTATGATAGCACAACAAGAAGAATGGGATGAACAGTACCCCTTTCTGTAACTATCTGCTGGAGACAGAAATGAAGTATTTCAGCTGACAGGTGAATTGATTAGGCTTGCGTATGAACAGATATGCCGATTATCGTGGAGAAGTAGAGGAGAGAAGATGATGAAAGTCAGCAGAAAAAAATCTGAACTATAATAATCTATTTGCTTAAAGAATATGTATTTATATTTGTCTTTGTGTAAAAATCTGAAAATGTCTACAAAGCCCACAGTGAGTGGACATGGATGGACTTTCTGAAGACAAAGGAGGCTGGCTCCTCACTCCAGAAAGAGCCACCACACCCTGGCTACACAGCAACACACACACACACACACACACACACACACACACACACACACACACAATCACAAAGGCATATGCACTGATCCAGTAAAATTTCCCTCAGGTCACTCTCAAATTTTCCTTAGTATTTGTCAAATGCGTTGAGGTTGCACTTCTAAAGAGTCCTTCCCGTTTGGTCTCAGGGTAGAAAACTAGAACCAGCCTATTTAGGAAACTTAAAAGGTATCACACTAAAGACTCTGTCAAGATATCTGGTTTGTGACAAAATAAAAATTTAACGAAAAAAAAAAAAAAGATATCTGGTTTGTGACAAAATAAAAATTTAACGAAAAAAAAAAAAAAGATATCTGGTTTGTTTTCCTCTGCTTCCTTCTCTTAATAGTTCATTACATATGAATAACATTCCCAATGAGATCCATTTTGGAAATAAATTTATTTATGCTGTGTAAAAAATATAAGGCAATCTTGATTTGACTGTCACAAATTGTCCGCAGGTATTGATATTCAACCCTGTATGCCACAAATAAGTATAAGCAATTGTTTCAACAAAAAAAATTAAAAATAAAAATATAAGGCAAATGTTAAAAAAGTGTATACATTCCTAAATAGTATTTCGTAAAGTAATCCATACTTTTAGTGTGAAGGCTGATAAAATAAATGTTTTTCTTTTAATAATAGTAATAATAAAGAACTAAAAGGAAATTATAGTGATGGCAGGAAGGTGTTCTTGGAATAAAGCATGGTTGGTTAAATAAAATTAACAGACATTTGAAGATGCACTGTAATTCTAAAAACAGTGCTTACTAAGACCTTTGATCAAAGAGAAGCAGGAGGAGCTAGTGAATATTTCATAATTAAATCAGAAGAGTGGAAGAAAGTTTTAACTGCAAGAGATACAAAAAGGAAAAGCTAAAGAGTGTAAAATTCAAGAGGTCCAGGCTCACTCAGAAAAGTACATCATCTAATTGCACAAGTCATGTTTCAGATGAGTCAAATATGTGAAACATAACAGTTGTTTATTTTAGATATCAATAGAAGAGACTATTTTCCTTGTCATTGTTTTTATTGTCTTAAGTAGAAGAACATATTAATGTATTATTGCTTTTGATCATTAGGTAATAAGAGACCCAAAGGTTGAGTGAAACATGAACTTGAGAAATGGGCAATCTCACCCCTACATTTCACCTCCTGAGGGGAACTTCCTTCAATCGCAGGTGGTGGGTGAACATGGACATTAAGGAGAAGTGGAAGTCTTGGTATTTTCTTTGCAAACTTAGGTTTGTTTCTCCAAATTTATTTGGAGATTTTCTCACACTTTACCCTCCTTAACTAATAGTCGTTTCTGCTTTTCTCCCTCTTCTTACTCTTTGCTTCCCTTCTATCTCTCCCTTTGCTCTCAAATTCCAGGTGATTTTAAATAAACATATTTCCATTTGTATTAGAAGCCAAAGTTATTTGTTACTGTTTCTTTTCATTTAAGTTTACTCTCTACTATTTTGAAAAATACAATGCCATAATATCACTTTGAACTTCATCTCTGTGTTATGTGGTTCTCGATTTTAGGTAGTTCTTCTAGTTTTCAAGTGTATGGAATCCTACCTGGAAACAAATTGCAAAGGCCAGGATGAGTCCACTAAGGATTAAAGCCTTCATCTTGTCCTTTTAGCCCCTGTGTGTATAGAAACAAGAGATAAGATTTGTTAGGTACTTGACAATGAGAGAATGACCTCACCAAACAGCCCAGTGATACAAAATAAAAAATTTAGTGTCGGGCCGGCCCGGTGGCACACTGGAGAGTGCACCACCTGGGAGTGCGGCGGCGCTCCCGCCGAGGGTTTGGATCCCATGTGGAGACCAGTTCCCGCTCACTGGTTGAGCACGGTGCGGGCGCAACACCGAGGGTTGCGATCCCGTTGCCAGTCCCCAGTGTGGGTGCGACACCAAGGGTTGCGATCCCGTTACCTGTCAGTAAAAAAGACAAAAAGGAAAAAAAAAATATTTGTGTCTGTCAGATACGTTCTGTCCTGGGAACGGGACTTGATAAAAACCAGTAATACATTTACTATCCAATGTGTCTGCATCCTTATCTACTAATAGACAAGCAAAAGGATAATTGAGTTGATCACAGTTTCTTCTCATTAAATATAAATATTAATGAGACACTACTTACTATAGGGGTTCAGAATCCCATCTTCCAAGGTGGCCCCAGATGTCCAGAGTTTGACTGGACTTTTTCTTCAAAGTTGACTCACTACCAACCTCAGATAAAATCCTTGATTCATTCTTGATTTGAAAGTAAGATATTGCCAAAAAGATTAATTAAACTTAAATTATTTTCCTAAAGTTAAAATGTGGATGTGAAATTAAAATACACAGAAAATTTTTTTGAAGCTATCATCATTCTTTGCAATTACTAAAAAGTTAGGTTTTTCCATTTAGTTTGTTAAGATTAAGATTAAGGTTTTAATTTAAATTCTCATCTGAAAGAAGAGTTGCATCTTTGATCAGGAATTATACATAACTAAGAAGCTCCTCACCTACCCATCACCCACTCACTGCACACACACCAATACACAAACTCGCACAATTTAGGAAACTGCAGTGGTTGTGGTATAAAGAGAGCTCTAGGAAGGTACATGCTATGCTGTTAAGTTCAGGGGTCGACCTTATGGAACTCAGCTCCTGTATGTATGATGTGTGACATGGTGCACTAGGTATTATTATGTTGCAAGGACAGGTTCCATGAAATTCTGAGATTCTACAATGTTATTTGACTTTTCCTCTCCTCTTGCCTCTGGTTTACATTTTTTAGTCTACAAGGTCTTGTACATATTCTTCTGAAAATATTTTATAAAATATTATTATGTACTTCGCTTGTTGATAACTCATTGTTGAATAATGTACACATCACAATTATAGATACTGAATGAGCAATCTATTTATGACCTGTGCTAGTCTAATTTTGAATATCATGGTGTTGATCTTCCTAATAAAAGACAGTTTTTTGAGTGGAAAGTGCACAATGTTTCCATGGTGCCAGATTATTGGGATGAGTATGCAAAACAAAGGATTTCTGTTACCAGGATTTTGTGAAAGGAAAATGGAAAATACAGGCAGCCTGTACGTATTTTAGGAATAACCTTAGGGAAGCTTCATATAAATGAATTTCACAAGGTTTCTAGCAGTGTGTGGCTTGTGAGAATGATGCTGGGACCCTCAGCTTTACTGGCTTTGTTGCCTACAGATAAACTTTTAGGATTATCATTAGAAAACCTCTGAAACCAGTTGGTGTTTCGATCTGAGTCTATACTCAGTCAGTTCACATCACAGTCTTTCCCCAGAAAACGGTGTTTTCCAGTATCCCCCATTTCAGTGGATCACTCATTTTTCACCCAGTAGTGTAATCTGGAATCTTGAGTCAGCCTGGACTCCCCTTTCATCCTCCCATGTCCATCAGCCACCAAATCTCTCTGTATTTTACCTCCCAGATGGTGTTTTGAATCAGTTCTGTTCTGTTCCTCTTCACTAGCAGCATTCTATCCAAGTCAGCACTGTATCTCCCTTGGGCTATTTCTTCACTCAGCAAATACTCATCGATGACTTAATCTGTTATGCTCTAGGCACTCTTCTAGGGGATGGGAATATGAAGGAGAACAGTGCAATGCTCCTGACCTATTGACTTTTTCATTCTCACAATCACCAAAGTAGTCTCTTAACTGATCCACAGCCCTGATTTCAATCAACACTACAGTCATTATGATTTTTATAAAATAAAATTCTGATTATTATTCTAGTTCCCTGGTTGACACCTTTCACTGGTTTCCCAAAAAAGACTTCAGGTGGCTTACAAGGCACTTTCACTTTGCAACCCCACCTCTTACTGTTCTTCAGTCACATCTCTCTTAGTCTCACCCACATTGTGTGTGTGTGTGTGTGTGATACTGTTTTCTTCTTCAAAGGTCTTTACACATCAGTATTTCACACGACCACTGAAATAAGGCTTTATATCCCACCTGCATATTGGAAAACAATTCCAGTGAAGTTAGATAATGATGTGGTTGTTGTCAGAGACAATTCTAATTTTACAGAATGGAATTCTAAGTGTTTACAAGGAGTTCTCCCTTCTTCTCTTGGCTTCTGTGAAACTACCTTATCCCAGCATTCTTCATATTCTCTGAAATTCTTTCTTTGGTTCCTCAATGGATTTTTTTTCCTTTCCCACCTACATTAGGGTCCTGGCATCAGTTCTATTTTCCCTCATTTATAGCAATGACTCTTTATGAGCTTCTACATCCACTTGGAAACAGCATTTAAGTTTATTAATCAAGACTGGTATATCCAACTGTTTTGGGGACAGTTGTACCATTAACCAATGACTCTTAACCAAGCCTGTATAAAATTGAATTCATTAGTGCACCTTCTTCTTGATTAAGAAATCAGACATAAATAGAGGAAAGAAAATTCTGGAGTAAGGATTCCCTGGAAGAGTTGGCACTATTTATGCAATTACCTTGAGAGGGGTGCCTCCTTTGGATTTTGGTGAGGACTTTCTTCTTCTTGACCCAGCCAGTGCCTCTAAAACTTGATACATGCAGATATAAAGAAAATTAATTTAATGATTCTTCTATCTAATAAGGCATCCCTTCCTTCCTTATGCCCCTCCTACTTTTCCCTTATTGGTTCTGGCAGGAAGTAGGGGATAGAAAAAAAAATTGCTTACATGAATTATGTTAGTTTAATCCTGAAGCATTTACCCTTTGGATTTTCTCTCCCAGGAACACTAAGAATGCTATCATCTTTTTCTTGGAAGGGGTTAGGATTAGATATGATAGTTAATTAAATTTATAAATTAACACTATGGCTTCTATGTTTATCACTTATTTAAAAAATGTGGTTCAGTTTCTACAGAATAATATGTTTTGTCAAATGTTTCAAAATTTTAGGAATTTGAACAACTTCATTTTTATGGTTTGCTTCAGTATTCTAAAATTTAATAGAATCAAAAAGATCAATGTCTGAATTAATTTAATAGGAAGATATAAATAATCTTTTCTCCATTGGGCTAAATACATTTAAGCTCAAAAGTGCCCGTGTTAGGGAAATTTATGAAATATGTCTATCCCATTGCACCCAGTTGCACCCCCTCACAATGCTTTGGACTTGGACTTCTTTAAATTTTGAAGAGTACACATTAAATTATACACTAATCTATCTTCTGAATACTTTTTCAATTGGTATAACTATGTGCATGAAAAAAGTAGATAGTTTTCATTTGGCATTATAGTTTTTATTCATTTGTACTGATGTATTTGCCATTTTCGCATATTCATCTATGTTAAACCACACATCAGAACAAATGGCATTTTCGCATATTCACCTATGTTAAACCACACATCAGAACAAATGGCAAATGTGCTGGTTCTGAACAAATATAGCTGTGAGAAATCACCAGTATACTTAAGAACAAAAAATGCAAGATCTTTTTGTAAAAGGCAGTACCAGAATAGTAAAAAGAGTGCTGAATTGGAATCCGAAGGCCTAGGTTTAACTCCTAGCTCTGTCATTTTGTTACTGTGTGACCTTGGTAAACTTATCTGTAAAGGTCATTTTTCTCATCTATAAAATGAGAATTCTCCCTGTATTATTTACCTGAATGAGTTGATGTCAAATTAAATTAGAATAGTCATGGAAACACTTTGTAAAGTCTATAGAACTAGGTAAAATTG
Source organism: Galeopterus variegatus (assembly GCF_000696425.1). Classification (NCBI taxonomy): domain Eukaryota; kingdom Metazoa; phylum Chordata; class Mammalia; order Dermoptera; family Cynocephalidae; genus Galeopterus; species Galeopterus variegatus. The sequence continues at coordinate 48,132 of NW_007728571.1, forward strand.
TTTAAAATTTAACTTATTTTGCATTCAATTTTCCTAATAACTCAGTATTTGTAGACATATTTTATATGACTTTTAATCTCATCATTACTGGACTTGGAATGACAACTTGGTTTATTTATTCACTCAACAGATACTTACTGAATACCCCACTCTGGCAGGCACTGTGGATTTCACAGGAAACAAGACATGCCCTGGCTTCAAAGACAGTTTCTACCTTCAAAGGATAATGATTTATTGGAAAGAGGTATAACCCAAACAGAAAAAAATGGCTTTGATCAGTTGATCTTTGATTAACAGAGCAAGTATGCTTTTACTCAGCCATTTCTCTTTGGACAAACTTTCTCCATCAACCTTTCCTTTCAGGAACTTCATGAAGATTAGAAGTTGGGGTTTGGCTGCACTTGAATCACTGGGTGCCTGCATGATAATCAATATCATAATAAGGGCTGTGCAACAACAATATGCAATGTTGTCTTTTCTAAGAATTGAGGTAATCCATTTAAGTTTAACCAAATTATATATACTAATGACTGTTACACTGATTTGACTCATAATGAGGTTTGCCTACTTTCTCTCTTACACTAATCATACACTCTCCTTTATGAAGTCAATATTTTTTAAGGAGTTAGAATTTATGGTTTTCATTTTGATTGAATTTTGGAATATAGTAGAAAGTATATCAGAAGCTAAAGACTTTGGTTTGCATATTCCCCAAATTTGAGTTTATATTTAAATTTGGAAGGAAGATCCTTTGTGGACTTTTTGTCATATAACATCATAAGCTTCATGATTGTATAAAAAGTATTCATGCCTTCTCCAATGTAAACTCAAGCATATTCAGGAAGTTTTGGGAAAGTAGGCCAAGCTTCTTGTGATCATCAATAAAATGCATTATACGGTTATTAATGTTATTTATGTGGATGAAAGATATTATTAACCATTTTACATTTAAACACCAATCAAGATTAAATAACACATTAATACCTGGAAATATTCCTATTAAAGTTTTGATTATTTTAACATGACCTTAGATGTACATCTATTAAGCTGTTTTGAAAAAAGTAGGTGAAGAATTGCTGGTATGTGATTCATATCTAATAATTAGAGAAGGAAATTTCAGACCAATTTGTCCATCTGTCTCAAAATATAATGTTAGGAAAGTCAGGCATGGTAAAATGATTGGAAATTAGAAAAATTGAAAGAACAACAAATGTATGTATTTTCGAAAGCAGGATAAAAGTAGTTTAATAAATAGGATCATAATCTTAGATTAATTCCAAATAACAGGTAGTAATTCAGAAATTCATGGGAATTTGTAGGTATAGAGTCATTTGAGGAATAATAAAATATATTAAGTAGATATATCTTCATTCTGATGTATATATGCCTATCCAAATTCTAGAAAATACTATTTTTATTTTAATTCCATTGTGAAATATTTGCACCCTTTTTCATTTGCAATGATTGAAACTGTTTACATTTCTTTGCTCAGTCATCATCAGTCAACTCAGCATTATTGCCATGATCAACCATAAATTTATGACCTTTTCAGAACTTTCTCAATCATAATTTTTCACCCAATAGTTTATAACTTATGTCACTACATGTTTTCTGAATGAATTCATTAGCAAGAATTTAAACATGTGTACTTTAAATTTCAATGTAATGCTTTTCTTAAAATACTGAAACACCATATTTAAGTTATAGATTTTTGGAACTATTGATTTTTGGACTCAATCCACCAGTGTTGAATTTTACTTACAGTAAACTAAAATTTATTTATAATAAAATAAAAACAATCATTATTTTGCCTTAATTCTTATGACTTCGTAATATGGCCAATGATGAGAATGGTATACAGATCTCTTTTAGAAGAGATTTAGAGTTCATTTTTTGGGTTAATTCCTGTATGTTTATATTTTCCTTGACAGAAGAATTGTGTAGCATTGGTTCTATGTTAATACTTTTTTGTAATACACGCTTTTTTCTTATCCTGCCATCTGTACCTAGGTATCTTTCCAGTGATAGTATAATACTTATGTTTATACAGCATTATATGATATGCCATGACTTCTTTTGCATTCTTACTTCATCATGAAAATGGTAAGATAATGAGGGAGTAAGTTTCTCCATTTATTCCAGGATAGTGCTTACCAATCAATTGAATCTAACAAGAAGTCAGAGGGCAAAGAGCATATTGAGTGAATTCATATATACAGGCCTCTTGGGGAAGAGAGCAGAGCAGGAAAGATAAAGAGTGGATATGGAGGCATCAAGATGAGATTCAGCACAATGATAAAGCCAGATGTGAGACCCGCAATCAGATCATTCTGGTGTACATGCAACTCCATTTCACACAGAATAATTTTTTCCCACTTTACTTGAATAACACTTATTTACCAAGAACCAAAATGCCGGTGGGTCTTTTGTGGCTGAGAGGAACCAATAACCTTTTTCCTTACACTAGCCTAGAGAATCCAAACAAGAAATTACTATTCAAAATGTCCAGTAATCAGCCAATCAGCAGCTCAGGCAGACAGGAGAACACTGCAGATTTTGGAGAAGGAGGAGTTTGAGATCTAGATGAATTTGAATTAGAAAACAAAACAAAACAAAGCAACAGCAAGAAGAAATTTTGAGATCACAAAAATCTAGAATCATGATGATGTTTAAGATAGACCATGTGCATTTTGTAAAGAATAGTGATCTTTATAAGGCATGCTGCTTTCCAGAGATGCTAGGTTTAAATCTAGAATCATGATGATGTTTAAGATAGGCCATGTGCATTTTGTAAAGAATAATAATCTTTATAAGGAGTGCTGCTTTCCAGAGATGCTAGTTTTAAAAATACATAGAGGATGATTAACTCAACTAAAATTTCAGAATTATCTGGGCAGATCTCTTTGTTCTGGCCTTATAAACTGGGTTTGTCATCCACCCATCTCACTTGGGCTGTTAATTTAAAATTTAATGGCTAATAACAATGGCGGCTTAAGGCAGTTGCTCCAATCCCTTCTCCATTTACACTTGAACAATTGTTCTATGCTATTCAGCTCAAGATGGCACTGTTTGTGCTGATATAACTCTCTCAGAAACTTTATGGGTCTCTTGTCAATCTCATTGGGATTCACTCCTTTAGATAAAAATGTCACTTGTAAATCTCTTTGAGATAAGTCCTTCCCTACCTGCTGAGATGACTGAGGAACCACACCTTTAAGACGCTCTATTGATTGATTGATTGAGAAGATCTTTGGGGCACACACTTTATATTTGAAAACACTCTGTGTGATTGAATAGTACTTTTCAGATTTCTGAAGTCTTAACAGATATTAAAGGCCTTCCCTTGGCTTTATGTCTAGACCATATTTTCTTGACAATACCTTTTATTGAACTGTGTTTGGAAGCCATTTCATAAGTTCAGCATTATCTTGCTATGTAGAGAGACTGAAAATTTCTGGAACAATTAAATCCGGTTTCATTTTAACAGTCAGTCCCTCATCTTATAATTTATTTGTGTCCTATTGTAAGCAGCAAGAAGAAACCAGGCAAACCTACAACACTTGAAAGTCTTCTTAGCTAGGTCACCCAGTTCATTAGGCACATTTTCTACTTTCTCAATAGATTCAAGGGACAAAGATACCTTCCTCCAGTTGGTAATAACATGCTCCTCTTTTCTTTCAGACCCATCACCAGCATTGTCCATAAAGTCTGTATTTCTACTAAAAGTCTGTTCAAGACAATTTAGGATTTCCCTAACATTCTCCTTCATATCCTTCCTGTCTCTGTTCACTGCCTGGTTCCAAAGCCACATCTACATTTTTAGGCATTTGTGACAGTAGCACCCTACTTCCTGGTACCGAATTCGATATTATCTATTACTGCATAACAATAGATGCTTGATCACTGCTTCTACACAATATTGTACTGGAGGTCCTAGCCAGAGCAGTAAGAAATGAAATACAAAGACTGGACAAAATGAAGTAAAACTCTATAAATTTGCAGACAACATAATAGTGTATGTAAAGGATTCAGACAAATATACAGAAAAATGATCAGAATTACTAAGTGAATATAACAATGTCACTATACACAAGGTCAACATACAAAAACAGTTATATTTTGACATATCAGTAATGGAGAGAATATGAAATTTAAAAATAATTGCCATTTACAATAACATGAAAAATAAAATACCTACTAAATCTAATAAAAAATGTTCAAGTTCTACACTGAAAGCCATAAAACTCTATTATAGTAGATTTCTGTTCTGCTTTAACAAATTACCACAAATGTCATGGCTAATAAAACCACATATTTATAACATTATAGTTCTTAAAGTCGGAAGTCTGCTATGGGTCTCACCAGATGAAAACAAAGGGTGTCAGCAGGCTGCATTACTTTCTGAAGGCTTTAAAGAAAAATCTGTTTCCTGCTCATTTGGATTGTTGCCAGAAGAATTCCTTGTGGTTGTAGGACTGAGAGGCCCATTTGATTTGGGCTATAAACTCAGGGTTGCTCCTAGATTTTAGAGGCTTCTTCCCTCCTTGGCTGCATCTTCAAAGCCAGACAGTGCTTCTCATGTCATATCTCTCTGACCTACTGTTCTGCCCTCCTTTTCCACTTTTAAGGACTTATGTGATTAAGTTCAACTCACCTGGATAATCTATGGTACTCTCCTTCATTTTAAGGTTCTTAAGGTGGGGGGAAGGTCTGTTCTGCCTATAACAATTATTAAGCAGAATTTAAAATGACCTAATAAAACAGAGACATCGACTGTGTTCATGAATTGAAAGGCAATATTTTAAAAATGTGAATTCTTCCCACATTGACTGTAGACCTTTTTTGAAACTGACAAGTTGATTCTTAAATTTATATGAAAATGCACAGAGCCAAGAACTTACACTAACGGCAACATTTTTGGAACTATATAGTAATTAGGACAGAATGCTATTGGTGCAAGAATAGTCAGATCAATGGAATAGACAAAGATATAATCTCCTGAGTTATGACAAAGGAGAAAGAAGCAGAAAAACGGTAGTCTTTTTAATAACTTAGCAGGATCAATTGCATATCTCTATGTAAAAAACAAACAAAAAAAACCCCTTGACCTCCTGATTCAGACAATCTACCAAAAGTTTAATTCAAATATATTATACATATAATGTAAATATTGACAGTTAAGTGTAATTGGCATCTGTAGGAATGTGTCATTGTTGATGACTTTTCCCCTTGAGTCATCAGCCCAGAGGCCTGGGTATTGGTGTCATCCTCAGTGGTAGGAGCACTTCAGTGGTTCAGAATTAGAAGCAGAAGATTCTGAGGATGAAGTTGCAGCACTTGGCAGAGCTGTGGTGCCAGCAGAAATGGGAGTTGTGGCAAATATGGTACCTTCACTGGTGGTGGTACTGATCCCTAGGGTTGTGGAAGGTGTTGCTGTTGTGGTTCCAAAAAGTGTGGAGGTTGTGGCTGCAGCAGTGGTGGCAGCAATGGAAGGGGATGTGGTACCTGTGTTTGCTGAAGTTGTAGAGGCAGCTTGAGAGGTAGAAACTTATGTAGCTGGGAGAGTGGCATCATCTGCTGCGTTTGCTTCTTCTTCTAAGTCCTCTGTGGTAAAATCAGAGGCAATGGTGGAGACATAGGCTGGATGGGTTGTGGATCCAGGCCTTGGGTTTGTGGAGTTTGCAGTGCTGGGAGCAGCAGACCCTTGGGGTGTGGGTTCTACTGAAGGTGCTGCTGAGGTGACAGATGCTGGGGCAGTTGCGGCTAAAGTAGTAGTAGCTCCAGCGATGGTGGTGATTGCACTGGTCAAGCATCAGTTGTAATGTCTTCAATGCCTGTTGGCCTTGTCAGAAGTTTTGGTTTATGACAGTGTAGTTTTTAGGATCCCGAATGTTTATAAGGCAGAAATTTGCCAAGTTGGACTGGATTAGTTTTGTGCAAATGATGCTAGTGCTTTTCTTAGGTTTGGCTATGTGATGGTTGAACAGATATTTTTCTTTAATTACTCACCTTTAATTTGAAGATAATTAGTTGTCTTCTATGTTACAATAAAGTAGGATGAAGATTTGGCAGATACAGACTTTGGTTTTGGGTACTGACAGTTTAAAATAGAGCCTTTTGTGGATATTTACAGAGTGATGAGGCAAAAGCTCATGAGTCCATGAAAGACTTCCTACTGAGCTGGGTGGATGGAGATCTTTTGGGATGCCCAGGTAGGGGAATTTTGCACTGGTCAACTGCTGATTGTCTTTCTTGTTGTCTGGTGGTGTGATTTCTAACTCTTTCTGAACTGTAGAAAAAAAGATATGTCTGAGTGAAACTCTTGGTTAATTATTATGTGATATTTTCATTAATATTTATGTAAAGTGGCCTTATTTTTTATTACATGGATATCTACATTTGGGAGACTTTAGAAATTAATAAGTAAACAAATAGTTTTTGAAGAAATAGTGCTGTTTTTTGGAATTAAGTAGTGAAATTAGGCTGATAGATTGCAAAAGAAATACGGGCCAATCTATTAATAATATTATAGAATTTACTAAATTCAGTGAAATATTGAAGTCTAATTTAGAGGAATAATTTTTTTAATATACAAATAGCCAACAGACACATGAAAAAATGCTCAATATCACTCAGCATCAGGTAAATGCAAATCAAAACCACCTTGAGATATCATATCACCCCAGTTAGACTGGCTAATATCAAAAAGACAGAGGATAACAAATGCTGGTGAGGATCTGGAAAAAAAAGAACTATCCTATAATATTGGTGTAAATTGGTGCAATCATTATGAAAAACAGTATGGAGTTTCCTCAAACAACTTCAGATAGAACTACCATACAATCCAACAATTCCGCTGCTGGATATATACCCAAAGGAATGGAAATCATCATGTTGAAGGGATACCTGCACTCCCATGTTTATTGAAGCTCTATTTACAATAGCCAAGAGTTGTAACCAACCTAAATGTCCATCACTGGGTGACTGGATAAGGAAAATGTGGTATATATACACAATGGAATACTACTCAGCCATAAAAAAGAATGAAGTACTGCTATTCATAACAACATAGATGAACTTAGAGAAAATCATGTTAGTGAAATAAGTCAGGCACAGAGAAATATCACATGTCCTTACTTATAAGTGGGAGCTAAAAAATAAACAAGTAAAAAAGAAAGAAAGGAAGAAAAAGAGAAAGAAACAAATACACAACAATCACAATATGTAGAACTTTCAAAAGGAGAGAATAGAACTAAGGTTATAAGAAGTGGGAAAGGGCGAGGTGAAGGGGGGCAAGGGAAGACTTGGTAAAGGGCCATGAAAAAAAATTACATTGTGTAATGTTGACTATACTAATTATCCTGATTTGAGCATCACATATTGCACACAGGTATTGATAGTCAACTCTTTACCCCACAGATATGTACAATCAATCGTGTTACAGTAAAACAAACAAACAAATAAAGAGAAGGCAATTCGAATTGGTGAAAATTTACTGTTGTGACTGTGGAATTTTGCAATTAAGTTCTGATGTTTGTATTGTGAATTGAGTATAAGGTATTTATATCACATATGATAGAGTAAACAGACTGGCAAAGAGGTTGTTTTAATAAGGCACTCAAGTTATGATCCTGAAAGGTGATACTGTGGCTAAACTTTAAAGTCATCACATGTAACTTGTTTAGAAGTCAATTCAAGAAACTCAATTTCAACAAACTATGGAAAATATTTATTGAATTTTTATTTTTGTGTCAAAGCCTCTATGAGGCTTAGAATGTTGTGGAAATAATTCTCTGCGAAACGACGGAAGAAGAAGAAAACAAAACTTGGAAAAATGGAAAGTGTCCAAATGAATTTGCACAGATTGTCAAAGAGCAATTGAACCTACAGATATTGTGAAAACTATCTTATCTTATACAGCTCTAGTGAATCATATGTAATTAAGCCAGGGAAGCATAAGAAAATTATTTGTTGAGTATTACAAGGGATATCAAAAAGAAAAAACAAAACAGAGTGCTTAAAATTAAGGGGCCCAGTCTCAGAAAAGCAAATAACAATCTGGTTATACGTCTGTGTTTCTGTATCATCCAGTTTGTGAAACAACTGTGTACTTGATGTTTGAGTGGAAGAATTGTTTATTACTCTTGGTTTTTAAGACATAATCACAGGCTCAGTTAGCTGAAAGCAAACAAGTTCGATATGTAACCCCCTCCTAAAGCATACTTCAGAGGACAGCACCTGCACATGTGTTTGAGATGGGAGGATGTGGGAATGGAAGGGAAGCCTGGGCTTTGTCAGTTGCTTTTGCAAGTTTAATTCTGGTTCTCTCAACATGCTTAGAGAATTTCTGAAATCTCCTCAGTGTTTTCTGTCCCGATTTTCCTTTGAACTCTTTATTTATTTATCCTTGATTCTTCCTTTAGATCCTCTTTATTTTTCTCTTCTAATCTGAAGAGGTAGTAAGTAGACATGTTCTTAAAATTGTTTAAGAAAGGCAAGAATTATTACTTTGTCTTCATTTCCACCTGACTTTTCCCAGTTTGAAAAAACCCAGTGACACATTCCCACTCTAAAATCCATGTCTGTGTTACATATTTCTCAATATTAGGGAATTCTAGGATTCCAGTATATGGAATATTTACCAGGAAACAAGTGGCAATGACCAGAATGAGCTCAATCAAATGTTAAAGCCTTCACCTTGCCCTGTTAACTCCAGAAAGTTTCTAAACAACAGAATTTTACATTACCATTTTAATGGTAGCTCAGAATTACATTTTCAGGGAAACTGTCACTGTCTCTTATTATTTGTTCTTATAGAACTTATAATGTTTTCTTCATAATAATTATCAAATTCATACATGTGTTTATGTAATTATATGTTTAAAAGCTGATTTCCGTGCTAGACATTAAATTCTATGAGGGCAGAGGTTGTGCGTGCATGTGTGCGTGTGCGTGCATGTGTGCGTGTGTGTTTTAATGTATCCCACTGTGTATTATAGTGCCTAGGAGATAGAAAGTCATACATTATTTGTTATATGACTTTAGCTACGTATATCTCTGTAGATATCGTTCACAAACCTGTTTCTTTTTACTCGGATTTCATTCATGACGACGGATAATTAGATTTTGTGTAGATGATTTTTTAAGTTCCCTAATTTCTGCTTCTTTCATGGCATTATATTGTTAGCATTTAAACATGTTGAAAACCTTCCCAGTGTCCGGCCTACATTCTACCTGTATTTACTATCTTTAATCTCTCCTTTATTTCATAGCAATCTGCTTGGAAGATATCAGAAAATAATCTAAACTTTATATCTCTTCTTCTGCCTTAATCCACTGCAATCTGGTGTCTCCCCTCACCACTTCCCTGAAATTACTGTCAAGTTTGCTAGTGACATCTTTGCTGCCAATACTAATGGATATATTTTAGTTTATACTTTACTTAACCATACTGAAGTGCTTGATATGTTCACCAGAGCTTCTCTTATATTTTGCCCTCTGTTAGATCATCCCCTCCTGGCTTTTCTCCTAGTTCCCAACCACCTTCTTGGCTCTACTCCCATGTATGTTGGTGTTGTGTAGGATTCCACCTCATTTCTTCCACAATCGCTTTCTGTAGAATTCCTGCATGTAGTCATACATCCCTTTGGTATCAGCACCTTCTATATCTGATGACTTCCAGGTCTATTGCTGAAAGATTCAACTGCTTAATAAAGTGTTTCTGTTATTTTCTTAAAAATCATAGCTTCTTAGGTTCCCTATGTCCCCAATTGACCTCATAACTTTTTCTAGCCTCCTTTCTTTACTTGAAGAAGTTGTAGAGAAACTAATAAAGAGATCTAGAAATGCGTTAGAGGTAGGGTTATCAGCTGTATATCACCTTGGTAGGGGTGCTTTTCCTGGATCCTAGTCGAGTTCTTTTTTGAACCTGAACAGTGTCCCCAAGTGTCTTAATGCCTTTAGATGTATACAGAGGACTAAAGGAATGATTCTTTCATTTGATAAAGTAACTCAGCTTTTCAGTGTCTCTCCTTTTCAAAGGAAGGACAATGATGTTGTGAGGGTAGAGGAAAACGTTTTATGTCGATAGAATTGGTCCAGGTTAATCTTGAAACAGCAGCGACAAAACAAATAGTTCCTGAAAAGGAGTGTTTTCCTTTGTATATTCTCTCTCGGGACCATTATGAATTCTTACATTTGTTCATTATAGAAAGTGACAATTAATGGTTATTCTTATTAACTTATTCTGTAATTTTTAGGCTATCAATCTTTTTTGAAAAACTGTATCTAAGAAAAACATTATTTAGCAAATTAATATTAATTATAGAATAAGTAACTCTATTTTTGCATAATTTGCTTGCTTGTTCTTTTGGTAGAATTTAAATAAACAACATATGGAAATATTCAGAGAAAACTAAAATCAAAATTCTTCCAATTGCTTAAAATGTTTTGAAACATTTTAAAAATAGTTTTATTTGGAAAAATATAGGAATGTCTTTCTTGCCCACTGCTTGAAGTTAAGTATCAGAATTATTTTATTTGCCACTACCTTAGATCTTTTTGCATATATCTGAATATATTCTCAATTATATGAAGCTTACTTTGCCTGGTTGTTATTTTATTCAAAGCCATTTCCTATTTTTTCCCAAGACAGATAGTAAATGTACTGTGCATAAGGAAAGGCGGGTGTGAGCATTCATGAGTGCATTTGAAAATTTATCGTAGTAATTATAGTAAAGGAGTTCTTATTTGGTAAATGGAGTGGTCCTTGGAATTAGATCTATATTTAAATTGTAGCTGTCACTTAGTAGGTACTTAACCTTAGATCATTTAACCTCATTTGCAAAAAAAGGATAATATCTTCCCCATTCACAATATAATATGTTGCTAGATTTAAATGAGAACATTTATTAAGGCATAAAATACATTGTAGTTTGTAAATCAGGTTAACAAATTAAAACCTAATTCACTTATATATTGAATTGAATTAACAACTCCTTACCTTACCTGACTTTTATATAAAAATATTGACTACAACTTTAATCTCATATTTAAAGCATTTGTTATAGTAAGTTCCATTTATTCATTTATTTAAAAATATTAAACAATTGTTGTTTTTTTGACTTTGTACTCAGTATTGAGGATACATAAATTAATAATGATAATGGTGCTAATGAAAGATCAAATGAAAAAGAATGGCCTTCCTTTACCATGGACCCCTTTTAGTAGATCCAACATATTTCAGCTGGGCAATTCCTCTGCTATAATATTTCTTCCAATCTACCTTTTCTTCAAAAAGGCTCTTGAGTTGGATGTCTGCTGGATAATCAACAATGCAATAAATGTGCCAGTAACAGAACAATACATAATGCTGTCTTTTCATGAGATTTGAGGTCATCAATTTCAAGCCAAAAGGCCACTTACACTTGTCTATTACACTGATTTCACACATAATGTGATTTGCTTTCTTTCACATATAAATTTTCCATTGGCTTCAGAACAATAATCACTATATATGCCTTCATGAAGATTAAAATTATAGTTTTTTTAGCTAGATATTAGGCCGTAGCCAAGAGAGTTTTTTTGGATGAATAGATTCTTGTGTTCAGACATCAAAAACTGTACATTGCTCTAACAACTTTCTGAGAAAAAGATTGTGATCTTTGCTTTAGCTGCTCTCTATGTACAATGCTTTCCCCACCTGATATCCATTTGGCTGACAATGTTTATAGAAAAAAATTAATTCATGTTAACATTATATATTTGTTTAAATATGTTTTATATCTCCCTAATGTTAACACAAAGAGATTCTTGTTTACTCAGACAGTACAAATTTGATCTTATTAATGAAAATAAAGTGGTAACTCAGGTTTTATTTAGAAGCTTCTTAATGTTGAGGTGTCCCAGGGCTTAGTATTTGACCCTCTCCTCTTCTCTATCTACAGTCACTCTGTTGGTGATCACATTTGTGTCTCATGGTTTTAAACACCATCTTTATGCCATCAACCAGTAAGTATATAATCTTACTGATCCTGACTTCTCTCCTATATTCCAGACTTGCATCTCCAACTGTTTGCTTGATGTTGCCATTTAAGTCATTAAACAGACACCTCAAATTCAATATTCTCAAGTGGAACTTCTGATCTTCCTGACCCTACCATCAGAATCTGCTATACTTGTAGCCCACTCCATGTTTTCATTTTTTCAGTCCCAAAACTCTAATTATTGTCATCCTCTCTTTCTCTTACCCCTCACATCTAGTCCATCAGGAAATTTTTCAAAAAATATCCATGAATCTACCTTTCTCACGTCCCTCATACAAGCCACCATCATCTCTCACTTGGTTTATTTTAATGGCCTTCCAACTGGTCTCTATCATATTTTAATGGACTTCCAACTGTTCTCTCATAGCAAGTGCATCTGACGGTTTTAGGCCTCATAGCAAGTGCATCTGATGGTTTTAGGTCCAACTATTTCACCACTTGTATTTGCCACTGGCCCTTTATGACTTTCTCAAATTAGCAGTTGGAATATAAGATATTTTGTAAAATCTCTGTAAATAATTGTCTGTGCATGTGATGTGCTGTTTTCAGTCATTTAACATCTAGGGATGTATCCTATGGAAAGGATTGTGAAACCCAGCAATGTGTACCACAGAGCTGTTTACAGACGAAAAAAAAAAAAAGATGGAGAAAATATACCTGCTCCAATAGAGAATTGGTGACATAACTTATGATTAAAAAATAATATGAAACCTTTTATATATGATGCTGTTGAATGACATTGTCCCTGTTAGTAGAGGACATGTCCTATAACAGTGTGAGATGTATACATTTGGGTTAGAAGACCACTTTTCCTCTGTCTGGGTGAAAGGTTAACCGTTTTGTTCTGTTTTGTTTTGTTTTTCTTCTGTTTTCTAAAATTTAAATATAAACTTGGATCACTCTTTTCATATTTAAAAATTAAAATATAAATGATATAAAATATTAATTTTAGTGTAACTCAGTTATTTAAAGTTGCTTCACTCAAAGATTAATATGCTTTCAGAAAGTTTTGTTGAAGAGTGGTAATTACCCTTGAGAAACTTGAAAGTATGTTGACAAGATGCAGAGGAAAGCTCTGTAGTTCTAAAAATATATTGCTTTCAAATTGATGATAGCTGCTACTGAGTCTCTGAGAAGTATTTGTCAAATAGCAGAAATTACTGATTGAGTTTGAATAAGACCAGAAAGAAAAGATTAAAAAAAATCATTTCTAATAAAACTCAAAATTATTTTTTACACTTTTATATTACTTAAGTTCCTTTAAAGATTATCATGTCCAATAAGGACAATGATAATATATTTCTCCCCCTTATAATAGTGTGTAATTTAAAGATGTTTCAATAAAATTATAAGATATTTATATGCATATAGTACTATGTCTGTAAATTAGGAGATACTAGTAAAATTTCTTAGCCTAAAGATAATACAGGTTCTTTTACTTCCAGTCATGAAAAATAAACCGCTAAGAATATGCATTTTTATATGTATTCCTTCTCCCTCCCTACCTTCTTTCTGCCTGGCTCAAATTGATTTATAAAATGTAATGTTTTTAGTAATTATCAGTTTAACTAAATAACATATGACTTCCTAGTAATAAATTTTTTTATGCAGAAATATCTCTTTCTTTCTTTATCCAGTGTTAACTACTGTGTTTATTATTCAATATTTTTATTCTAAAAGTGTTCTAAAACTGAACTAATTACTAGTCTTTTTTCCCCTACTAAGATAGTTCCTGATAAAATTGTACTAAATTAAAAAAAAAACAAAAAACCTTACATATTTATAAAAATGAAAAGAGTACTGATAACCTCAAAGGATACTAGAATATGAGTCTTTTCAGTTGGACAGTGAGGCTAAGCAGCAGTGCAAGGCCTTAGTCAGATGCACAGACAAGGACATACTTGAATTCAATCATTAGCTCCCCTGCTTACTAGCAGTGTGAGCTTGGACAAATAGTTTGCTTTCTCCATGCCTCAATTTTTTTTTCTGTAAAATGTGGTTAACGATAATTCATATTCCACAGGGATGTTGTAAGGATTAAATAAATTAATATATGCAGAATATTTACAACAGTGGGGCCGGCCCGGTGGCGCACTGCTACAGTGCGCTGCTTGGGAGTGCGGCGGCGCTCCCGCCGAGGGTTTGGATCCCACATACAGACCAGTTCCCGCTCACTGGCTGAGCGAGGTGCGGGCGCAACACCGAGGGTTGCGATCCCGTTGCCGGTCCCGGTCCGGTATGGGCGTGACACTGAGGGTTGCGATCCGTTGCTGGTCACGAAAAAAGACAAAAAGGAAAAAAAAAAAAAAAAAGAATATTTACAACAGTGCCTAACCCATAGTAAGTGTTATAGAGGTGTTATTGTTGCTGCTGCTGTTGTTGTTATTGCTGCTGCTGAGGCTGCTGCTTTGGGTGTTATTAGTAGTTACAGTAGCAGAAGCAGCAGCAACAGTATGTTCATATGTTCTATTAGGAATTTACAGAACAATAGAACCTTGAAATAGTGGTCAAAAGTAGAAAGTTAATCTTTAACTTCATATTGGCAAAGGAAGTTAAGGATTAATGTAGATTTTGTTAGCTACTGTAAATTGGTATATGCTTGAAGTCCTTTATAGTTATTTCCTCAAGTGATTCATCTATAAAGTACCTTTTTTAAAAACGGGGCTGTAAGTACTGCTCTATACAGCAATACAAAATTAAATTATTTTGTGTGACATTAATCAATAGCTTAAAATGAAAGCTTATTTCCTAATTGCCACAATGATATGCATTTGTTTCTCTTGTTTGGTCCTTGAAACATTCTCTTGCATACCCTTTTTTCGAATTGTGATTGGGGAATTATCTACTATATATATTAAAATATAATCATGATTGGGATTGAGACCATTTGGAGAAATAGCATCGTTTTCAAAGGTGGTGCCAGCTTCGTCAAAATCCTTGTGGTCATCATCACCATTAGTTCTGAGCTTACTAAGCTTCAGGGAGGTCCTGAATTTGCGAGGTCTCTCATTATTCAAGGAAATCTTTTGTCCAGTTCCCAGTTTGCCTGTAGATCCATTTTTGCTGAACTTAGCCTTAATTTTGTTGGTTGATGCTAATGTTGTTATAGTGACCCATGTTCCTGAAGAAGGAAGCACAGTGCGTACATTTGGGATCATACTGGTGATGCTTCTTGTTAATGTGCTCTTTGTGGAGGTAGTAGATTTAGGGGCTGTTTGGGGAGTGGTAAAGGCGGGGGAGCCTAGGGAAGTGACAATAGGTGGTAGATTCTTGAAAGTGGCAGTGATGGTAGGATTGTGCCTAGAGAAAGGACAGAAGTTTAGCAGGGTGTGAGTGGCAGGAGTGCAAGTACCAGTTATTCTACCTGTAATAAAGAGTTCATTTAAAATTCTCCATCGTATGAACTCCACCTCCTTTTTTAATCTTATTTTCTCCTCTATTGCTCTCTTCATGAACCAATATGTTCTTGTTTGTATAAACCACACATCCTGTTTCCCTGAAAGGTGTTTTGCTTTTCTGATGCTTTCACTCTTTCTGGAATGTTCCCAGTTTTTTAATGTAAGGTCTTTCTAAATGACCCTCATGTCCTCTAGGCTCAGATAAAATATCTTAACCTCTTGAAACCCTTCCTGTGTGCCCAATTTGAAGTAATCTTTTCCTCATCTGAGACTTCATGATACTTTATATATTCTTTTATAAAATTTAACACTCTTCTTTTGGTTTAAGACTTATGTAGCTGGCTAATATTCAAGGGTGAATTCTTAGGTTCCTTGCAGTCAGAATCCATGTCTACCTTGTTTTCTTTTATTATCTTTTTAGTAGAAGTAAGCTATTAAACACATATGCTTCCAAATACTTTTATTGAATAAGTGATTCATGAGAAATTTCAGAGTAATATACTTTATACTGAGTGATGGAATATGAATAAGAATATAAAAAGTATCTATTCTATTCTTTTTTTTTTTTTTTTTTACCTTTTTGTCTTTTTTTGTGACCGGTAATGGGATCGCAACCCTCAGTGTTGCGCCCACACCACACTCAACCAGTGAGTGGACCGGTCCCTATATGGGATCCGAACCCTCTACCGAGTGCGCCACCGGGCCGGCCCTCTATTCTATTCTTTAAACTAAAGAAATATACAGTTTAGTTATTCTGAATACTTTTCATTGGGTATTAATAAACATATGCACAATTTTAATGTAGAAAGGCATATTTAGAAATGTTGCAGTAAGGTGTCAGAATTTGAAGTAAGACTGCCTGGATTTCATTCCTAGCTGTGTTACGTTTTTCCTTGCTTCATTTTCTTCAGCATTATAAGGTTGTCATAAGTATTAAATGAGTAAATCAGTGTGAAGTGCTTAGCACATTGCCTGGAACATAGCCAAGTACTGAATACAAGTTAACTGTTTTTATGATGATAATTAGACTAGAGATTTTATTATAATGGATTGAGGAATATGTTAAGGATCTATTCAAAGTAGGAAAAATTAAGTGATATTCAAGGGAAGCATCACCATGCTAGGAAGCATCATCCCAATATGATGAAGAGTCCCTAATTTAGTGCATAATGCTTTTGGGTAGCACTTAATGTATACAAAGTACCATAATTTCATCAGGTATCAGATTGACGACCTTAGAATCTTGAGGGCATGCAATATATTTATGTGAAGCCATGTATTATTTCAAAAATCACACATTAACACTATTTGGATGTAGTGTGTTTCTCTCTTGAATGGATGCATGAATCAGGTGTTGCAAATGTAATACATTTTAGTACCTCCCATGAGTATATCCCAGTACTATGAAGCCTCCTTCTACAATCCTTTATAAAATTTTAAAACTTATTTTATAATGTGTATTGGCTTTTATCTCTCCTTAATTAGTGTTTTAATTTTTTGATGGGACAGTGCATGTTTTGTAATTTTTATTTCCTCCCTTTCAAAACACACACACAGACACACTCATACAACCACATGCACATAGACCCACACACACTTTATTATAGCTCGGGTATAAACAATAATGACACCTGCACAATGGATAGGAATTGCAGCATTCCTGCTGGTATGAGAGAGAGCATTATTCATAGTGGGCTTTATGGTGGTAGTAGTAGGGTAGGTTTGAGTGATTGTGGAGACAACAGTAGGAACAGCGTTAGAAATTGTATTTTGCATAGACTTCACAGCAGGGGGTGGCTTAGAAGAAGTACGTGAAATTGTTTTAAGAATATGTTATAAGGATTTCAACATGGGAGGTTTGTAAGATACATAGCTGGTAGAAACCTAGAAACCAGTCATGCTGAGAAGGTTTAGCTATTAGTAGATATGCTGGGGCTATTATTGTTTGAAATTGAAGTTGCTGATATTTGCTAAATTGAGTTGAGCAAGGATGAGCTTGGATTTGGAGAATTTAAAGTTTGTGATAGCTGTGGTGGGGTTTGAATTGATGTAAACAGTCAAGGAAAAGTGTGAAAAGATGAAGATAGGTCTTGTTAAAATGTTTGTGCTACAGATGATCAGACGCTCGTGGCTGAGATGAGGCCATTAGGGTGCAACCCAGGTAGGTCCAGTCCATAATGAGGGGCCCAGATTAAATAGGTGTTTGGAAGATACATGGCATGGCTGATCAGATATATCTTGACCTTGGCAAATTAAAGGGAAAAATTCCACCAAAATTCTCTTGAAGTTCAGTAAGATCAAACACAGGTTACAAGCTTACCTTAGTGCTAACAGCAAATCTATTTGCACAGAGGTTTTCCTATTCACTACTATACCCAAAAAATAGCCAAAAATAACATGAAGATAAATAAATAAGGAATTAATGCTGCTATTGTGAAAACAAAGCGACATTTAAAAATGATCTTTGTATCTCATATTGCCAACATATATGCAAAAGGTGATTATAATAATATTCTCTTCAAAGATCATTTCGATGATTAAAAGAGTATATATAAAGCATTTAGAACATTGTATGTCATACAATAAGCTCTCAATATTACTATTATTACTGTTATTAATAGTAGTATAGCAAGGTAAGTTACTTCATATTACGTGACAGAAGCAATTAGATGCGGTGGAAAATGTGCAGGGTTTGGAATCAGAAAGACCTGAGTTCAAATTCAAATCCGCCACCTAGCCTGTGACTTTGGAAGATTTTTTAGTATCTTTGAGTTTCCCCACTAATGTAATGGCAAAAATAAAGGATTATTGTGAGAATCAGGAAAATACCATTTTTCTTTAATTCTAAAATGTCAAACATTGTTTGAGGAACCATTGACTAAATAACAGATTATGAGTGGAATCACTAACAGAAATAAATCTGCATTAATTGTAAAACATCTCATTTTCAGAAATATTAAAATATAGAAATCTATAAAATTAAAAATTAAAAATTTTATAGTATGTCTAAAACATTTAGACTTATTATGTGGAGAGTGTACAAATTTGTAAAGAGGATGAGCTACTTTACTTTTGTAATAAGTGTGAAAAATGATGCTCTAAATAAATAAACAAAATTGAAAAGCAAACACAATTATTTTACCTTTGCAACAAAATAGTGTTTTCAAGTACTATGGAAGCACTAACATATGTGAAATAATTTGCTGTAGAATCTCCTTTACTTATTATTGTTACTTGTTACTTATCTACACTACTAAGTTTACCTTTGTAAATCCTTTGAAACAAGAGTGTGTGTGGTTAATGAATAGTGACTCAGTTGCTCTGAAAATGTCATGAGGCTTATATTCCAAATATGAGAAATATTCTGAACATGAAAAATATTCTCCTAGCTTATTTTTCTTCACCCTTTGTCTCAACTTTAAATGAAGAAAAAGAAGTGAGTGACTGTCTTTTCCCACTCTTGTTGCAGATTATTGTATGGGGGATGTGAAAATACACAAGTAAATTAAATTCATGAACTTTTCTTAAAATCTTCCCAATTTAAATTCTTTGTGTAACTACATATTTACATGCTGTGATCAATATTTTTGAAAAGAATAATTTTGAACTTGGAATATTACCTACAATAGTGTTCCTGGAATGATTTTAAATAATTTGGTTTATTCTAGAAAATCAGTTTAGTAGATCAAACCTCACTGGGAAGATATTTTCTTTTCTGTGGGTCCTGAGGCTTCAGTTTTATCTTAAATATTCCCTTTTAAATTCTAATAAGGCTAATCAAGTTATTAATTGCATAATTTTTAGTATTTATAATAAAATAATTTTTAGTCAAATACTGATTCAATAACGTTATATTCTATATGCTCTATAAACCTGTATACCACAATTGGACTCCTTATATAATCAATGTGATTAACAATCTTATTTTAATTTTTTAGATTTTCATGAATAATTATAGTCTTGAGAAATTCTGATAAATGATAAAATACAGACCTGCCTACTTAAGATGGAGATGCAAAGAAGGACGCTGGAAGATTTTACACAAAGCAACTGTCACATTTAACTTTATAATTTAATTCTCAGGGTTTTCAGATAATCTATAAACAATAACAATTTAATTATTTTGACGACAATTGGGACTACAGAGTGTGTGGCTGGGCAGAGCCCACGCGGGGCAGTTCTCTGGAGGCTGCCGCTTGGTGGCTCAAGGCTCTTAAGGTGGAAGCCCCAAGGGGCAGGAATACGAGGGCTGCTGCCCAGTGGATCAAACCTCCTGGTGCAGGAGCCACAAGGGGCAAGGTTCTCAGGGCTGTAGCAGGGCGACATAACCTCAAGTTTCTTTAGGCGGGAGCTGCGTGTGGTGAGGCTGTGGAGACTGCGGCCAGATGGCCCAGGGCTCCTGTGATGGAAGCCACATGGGGTGGGGATCTGGGGGCTGCAGTGGGGGGTGCAGAACTCTGGTGACTGGGGCTAGGGGACATGTAGTGCCAGGGCCGAGTCTGCCCGGAGTGCGATTCCAGAGGCTGGGGCCGTGGGTGCATATGACACGGGCCATGCAGTGGGATGCACCGGTAGCTGCTGTGCGGAGTAGGAAGAACTCCAGTGGAGAGAGATAGATCCCTGCCCTGGGGCCAGACAATGGCGCTGGTGAGCTCAGCAGTGGCAAGGGCCGGCTGGGTCAGAAGCAACAGGGAGTTACTACTGGGGTGCTCGTGGCAGAGTAGACTCTTCTCATTTTGCAGTTATTCCAGCTGTACACTCCCTGCTCTGGACCTCTTCTGCAGGAGGATTGCATGCTGGGCACCTGTGGTCCACCATCTAAACTGGAACCCATTGTTATCTTTATTGTTATTCATGATCATGATGTATTCTTTTAAAATGTACTATGCTTTTTCTATTTCTTGTGCTAAATCTACTGTGTAAATTTTGCTGAAGTAATTTTTCATAAGCATAAGGTGAATTACCACCACTCCCAAATCTGAAAGCCTTGAGGTAATCAGAGAGCTACAGAATCAGGTAGCTGTCTTGTTTAGGTTTAAACTCGCCTATAGAGGGAGCTCTTATTCCGATCATTTTTCTTATGACTTATATGAAAGGGAGGTGAAGTATATTATTTAATATTTGAAAGTGAGGATTTGAAATCTAGCATTGCTTACCAATCATGGTGAAGATATATAATTTCTGACAGAACAGAAAAGAATGAAGGGTGAGTTTACCTGTTTAAATTCTAAGGCAAGGGTCACTAACTTGGATAAAATCATGCTCTAAAAGTTTTTAGTTATTCATCCTTGATGGTTAAAAAATAAACCCCATTTATTTATAAATTAAATACATGTATCATTTAAAATATATTGAGTATACCCAAAATATAGCAAACAGAGAAGTTTAAAGGATGGGATATGATATATTTAAGGTTTAATGCTTCCTGTACCCCATTTGTCTTCTTTTTGGGGCCCTGGCATGTATATCATACACCATTTTGAAACAAATGGGTTAAAGACAACTGAATGAGGCAACAGTATGAACTAGTGATATTAAGATATCAGGCCATCTTTATCTCAGATGTGTACAATTTGTCCACAAAGAATTAGAAGATATTTTCCCTGTGAATCAGTGAAACTTCCTAGAATAACTCTAGATTACATTTACACCACATATCACTAGAAAGAAGTCTAAAACCCTAAATGATAAACCTAACAAACACATAACACAGGAAAAGTGTTAAAAGTGAAAGCATCTGTCTCAAAATAAATTCTGCAGATTGACTCTTTCAATCTTATTTTGTAATATCACCTTCCAACCAGTCATCCAAGACAGAAGATGGTAAGGTGCTTCTTCACCACCATCCTATCCAAAGTGCACATTCTCAAGTTTGCTGGTATTTATTCTTTAGTGTCTGTCAAAATTGTTCCCTCAACTCCACCTTTAGGCCTTCACTAACTCTTTCCCTAATCCTAAAGCACAGCTAAAATAATTCCACTCCCTTTTTCAAAATATTAAATAATTTCATTGTTTACAGCAAGGATCACAAGTTTAAGTGCCTAGAGGAGTCAGTTAACAGTTAATGGATAGAGACTGGTGAAATGAGGAGAGCTTGTTTCATTTATGAGAGCAAGGAATAGCAGCTACTTAGCTCAAAGTACTGGTCAGGGATTGGATGAGGAGCATGTGCCAGAACACAATGATTTTATTTATTTATTTATTTATTATTATTTTAAAAAAATTATTGTTTTTAAAATTTCATTTGGAACATTTGTTTATTTTTATTTTTTAAAGAAAATGTAGTTTTATTAATTTTTTTTTTACATTCTAGGATGTTGTTGCGGAGCAGTTGGGAGGGAGGGGGAGAGGGGAAAGGGGAAGGAAATGTGATGGAAGAAGGAGAAAGGAGGAGGGGTGGGATTGAGGCCTGTGACAGCCCCCTCCTTCCTACAGGGGAGACCTCGGGGGCTTCCAGCAGTGGCTTGGTCATTGCCAGGCTGGGTGCAGATGTCAGGGGTGTGGCAAAAGCCCCCGCCCCCCACCACTCCAGCTCAGGAACTCAAGGCCCTTCTTGCTGAGGCTCAGTGGTCGTCACTGGGCTGGCTGCGTGAGAACACACTGCTTTTGTCATCAAGAAAGTCTTGCTACTAAATGAATGAATGAATCAATCAATAACTATAAGGAAGCTGAAATAAACAGTGTGTATACATCAAGATAAAACTGATTTACGTTCTTCACAGTTAACTGACTGGTAACAGTACATGGTCCTTTAGCCACCTTGCAGATCACAGTATGAGAAGTTAAACTTTCTTATTTTAGAGGACAATCTGGCTTTTCATATATGAGTTCTAATATTTTTAAAATGTTCTACAAGTTGGTAACTAATTCAGTCTTTAAAGGTACAGTTCAAACCAGAAGATCCAGAAAGTAAAAATTCAACCTGTCCTCTAATATCCAGTTCAGACCTCATCTTTTTCATAACACTTTTTCTTCAATCACCACCCTGGTTTCTCAGTCTGTGAGAGACCTCCTCTTCTATTTTGAATTATGCCATCATGAATTATATACATGGTATGTTCCCTCCTTTACTATGAACTCTTTTAGACCACATTTATCTAGATTTTTTTGTATCGTCATAGCATTTAGTACATATTTGCTATTGGTAGATGCTCAAAATATATGTTTAAGTAAACATGTTAATTTAACTTAACAAATGATCTAAAATTAATTTTTTACACAATAAAGAGCCTTTGGACAATATTTTAACTTCTAATTTATTGAGTGTATAAAGAATGGGCAGAGCAGCTAGTGGAAATTTATTAGACATGAACATGAGTAACACTATTGAGCAGATAAAAATTTATGCCTTTGCTTAACAGCCCCTTACAACATTTCTCACCTACAGTTAAAATATTTTCAAAGACTGTAAAAAGAAGAGAAGCCTTGTCTACTAATTTGGTTTGGGCTTATAATATGAATCCAGACTACGGCAATCAAATATCATGAGTGCATTGATTTTAAAATCTTCTATGGGATGGTCTTTACAACAAATATTTTAAGATAAAACCTGATAAATCTAAAACATGTGTGGCCCGAAGATAAAAAATCTTTGTTTTTATTTATTTATTTTTTATTCTGGATTACTGATGTATGTATACTATTGACTCCATTTAATTTGTGATGGGAATGAAAGTAATAAATGTGAGTGTAGCCATTCAGATTGACAGGCAACTTTCTCTCTCTCTCACACACACACACGCACACACACACACACACACACACACACACCCCCTGTAAAATTAAATTAAGCACCTTACTTATTTCTCAGAGGATATAGAGGTTTTGAGGTAATGTGATCGTCTTACAGAGAAGGACCAGGTGCAGGATTTCTTAGTTCAGTTTCCCTTGGGACCTGGTCTAGTAGTATGTGGTTATGGTCATGGGGGGGGGGGGTTCTCAAAGCTGCCACTGACATTGTCCATGCAAGAAAGGGTCTTGCTGGATCTCAGAAGCTTGTATCTTGCTCTTCCAGTGATTCACAACTCAAGAATAATTTAAATTATTCTTATCCATACAAGGAGATTTATACAGACTTCTGGGACTCTCCCAAGCCAAATTTTCATTCAGACAAAGAAGGCATGTTCAGCTTCCAGCTTCTCTAAATAAACTTCTCTGCCTCCAGTTCTACCATATCTTGGAAACCTCATATCCTACAATAAGGGATTCCTATTATTCTATAGGTAACACTTTAAGTGTTTAGTTCATTTTGTAAAAATGAAATTCACCAACTTGTTATTCTTTTGAACTATAAGAGACAACATTTTGTTCAGTTATTTAATCTAGGTGAGTGAATGAGGGATTTCAGTGTTTACAAGAGGAGAATTAAGAGGATTTAGGGAGTGTTGCTCTTAGGAAATCAAGGGCCCTTTGGAGTGGAGTGAGAATAAAAACAAATTCCAAATTTATGTGAAGTATTGAGGCCTGTGAACTTTTTCAGTCTTCATTTTAAGATGCAATGACAGTTCTCCTTGAGGTACTTCAAATATGTGATGTGATATGTTGGCAGATAAAGAACAAAGACTGATACCACATTGCAGTATGCTTAAAATATTGATATACTTTCACTGCTAAACATTTGAAATATTTCATCAAAAATTTTTGATTACTGGTTGGAGAATCCAATCGGTGGTCAAGGGCTATGTATAGTAGCTATGATCTTTAGGTTCTGAGTAGTGTTATCAGTTGTAGGCTCTGAGGCATTTTATATAGGAGTAGTGGGCCCTGGAGACGAAGTCACAGGGCCTGTGGCATTAGATTCTGGAATTGCAGTAGAATTTTCAGCAAGCTCTGGATCATACTCATACTCAGAATCTGAATCATAATCTTCAGTGTCATACTCTTCAGGATCAGTGACAATTTTTTCAACCTCAGTGTCAGCAGTTGTATAGGTAGCAGTGGTGACATCTTTCAGAGCAATGGTGGCATTAGGAGTAGCAGGCAAATTAGTGCCAGGAATAGAAGAAATGGTCACTCCAGGAGCAGCTGTCATAGTTTCTAGAATCTCTGTAGTGGGTGCAGTGTCAGTTGAAATGTCAATTGCACTGTTAGTGCTAACTACAGTGGCTGAGAGACTGATGGAGGCAGTTACCTCAGTCTCTTCCATAGTTGTGTCAGTTTCAGCGGTAGTGGCTTCAACTACAGGAGAAGTAGTTTCACCTGCTGCAGAAGCAGTAGTGTCAGATACAGTAATAGTTGTGCTACTTTTAAAGGTAGTGGTACCTTGCCTGGCAGTAGTGCTGTCAGCAGACTGGTTGGTAATTTGAGATGCAGAGATAGTTACAGGGGGTAAGAGGGTAGTAGGAAGGGCCACTGTGGTTGGAATAATTTCAGCAATGCTAGTAGTGATATCATTAATACCTCCGGTGGCTGCCCTGGTGATGTCTGCAAAGACGGTATTTGGTGCTATGTGTAATGCAGTAGATGCTTCTACAGAATTCTCAGATGGATACTTTTTTGGCCGAT
Organism: Galeopterus variegatus; assembly: GCF_000696425.1. Classification (NCBI taxonomy): domain Eukaryota; kingdom Metazoa; phylum Chordata; class Mammalia; order Dermoptera; family Cynocephalidae; genus Galeopterus; species Galeopterus variegatus. The sequence goes on from NW_007728571.1 coordinate 73,078, forward strand.
GTGGACAAGGTATGGGCTTATGAGGCTTAAATGCATGAGTATGAAATTGGGATAGGTGAGATTTTATTAGATAAGATAGTGGTGGATAAGGTTTGTGCACACGGTGCTTGGGATCATTTAGAAAAGCTGGATAAATTGGAGACTGGTAAACAGGATGTGAAGGTCTCATCTTTTTTGGTTTGTTTTTGGAAGCTAGATGCTGGCTTCCAGCAGAATTGCATCTTTGAGACTTTTTAATTACAGACTTAGTAACTCTTTTTGAATTAGGTCTAGAACCTGGGAAATTCTTTGGTGCAGGCCTCTTAGAAGAAACTCTCCTTGTTTTACTCGTAGAAACTTTAGACTTAGGAACCAGATGGCTCCTTACCGCACCCTGGGAAAATGATGTCTGCTTAAGTGCAGGTTTGACAGCTGGGGCCTTTCTTTTAGTTGTCTTTATAGCTGATTTCTGTGTAGCATTGGCAACTGAGGACTTTTTTTCTGTTTTCTGAGAAGGTGGTGTTCTCTTGGGTATAGGCTTGGTAGCCTTTGGCTGTTTCTGTTTAAACTCAGCACCTTTCTTCTTTTCTACAGTAGTCTTGGAGGAAGCTGTCTGATTGGACTTAGACTTGTCAGCAGACTTGTGGATTAAGTTCTGTTTTTTTGAAGTTGTTTTTAGTTGAGGCTGTTTTTGTATGATCGTTTCAGCGAGCAATTGCTTTTTGGTAGAGGTAGACCTCTTTGCTGGATCTTGCAAAGACACTGAACTCTTGTATGTAGATTTAGATGTTGAAGAATTTTTAAATTTAGAAGCTAGAAATTGGTTTGGTGAAACTGATACAGGTGATTTTGGTTGAGTCCTGGTAAGTGAAGCCTGGCTTGATTGTTGCTTCGATGTCTGGACATGGGCTTGTCTTAGTGCAGCCGGGGTATGGGAGGACTTTATTTTTCTGGTTTTGGAGGGCAAATTCAGCTTTTTTCTTGACTTATCATGAGTTTGAAGACTCTCACTTGTCTGAAATAAAGAACATACAAGCAAAGAATTAAATATGTGTGCCATCAAATCACATCAGGTGTATTTAAAATACTCATTGGAAAAACAAGAAATAACCATTTTCGATATTTTTTTATATTTTATTTTCATTTCTTCTCTTTTTTAAAGACTACTTTTAAAAGCAGTTTTAGGCTCACAGCAAAATCGAGTGGAAGGTACAGAGAGTTCCCATATACCCTCTGCCCAGCCGCCGCTGCAAACTCCTTCAGTACCAACACGCCACACTAGAGGAGTACATTTTTTTACAATCAATAACATATCATTATCACCCCAAAGTTTATAGTTTACATTAAGGTTCACTGTTGGTGTTGTACATTTTATGGGTTTGACAAATGTATCATGACGTATACCATCATTATAATATCATACAGAATACTTTTACTGCCCTAAAAATCCTGTGCTCTGTCTATTCATTCTTCTCTCCCCCAAACTCATGGCAACTACTGATCCTTTTACTGTCTTCATAGTTTTGCTTTTTCCAAATCAACATATAGTTGGGATCATACAGTATAAACTTTTCAGATTAGCTTTTTTGGCTTAGTGATATGGATGGAAGGCTCCTCCATGTCTTTTCATGGCTTGATAGCTCATTTCTTCTAAGTGCTGAATAATATTCCATTGTCTGGATGTACCACAGTTTATATAGCCCTTCATCTACTGTAGGACATCTTGGTTGCTTCCAAGTTTTGTCAATTATGAATAGAGCTGCTAAAGACATCTGTGTGCAGGTTTTTATAGGGACATAAGTTTCTGATTTTTGTTGTTGCTGTTGTTGGCTACAAATCCCACTGTAGAAAAAAACATTAAAAATGTACAAAGATATAATAACCAAAGTTTATGGTGAATTTTTTTCAAGCAACAAAGCGTACATTATCATAGTTACAAACACAATAATGTTTTACTATAAGATGTTTTCATGGCGTGTGATCGATGTGAGAACCTTTATCTTTTTCTAAATGACAAAAAAGTTACCTGTTAAAGAGCATTGAGAACTTACCAAGAAGAATGTAGTAAGGTTCAAGATGATAATAGTCAAGATGACCATCTTCATCTTTTCTTCATAGACCCTAACAAGAGAAAAAAAAAAAGAGAATCTCTACTTAAAAGCGAAGTGATGAATATGTATTCAAATCTACATTTAATTTAGTATATTATGGCATTAAGACTTCTCAGGCAGCAACACTATCACTAAATAATTTGCTGGTTACCCAAGTGTTTGCTGTACAGGGCTAATAATATGAGAGTAATTTAGAGTAATTAGGGTTAACAGGTCAGTGCTTCTTTAAATATAAGAATAAATCCATTATTTAAATAAAAAAATATTTAAAAAAAGTTTTTAGTTTAAAAAATAACACTTCATACTTTTAAGATGCTGAAACAATAATATAGCCAATATTTCCATAGAGGCCTGGGAGTGTTGAAGCAAGCATTGGAGTTAGTACCCACCTTATCACCAGGAAGTGTCTAAGGCAGAGTGAAGCATTCCTGGTATAGAAATTTCTACTCAGCAAATGCAAGTTTGCTTTATGAGTTTTTACTTAAAGCCCATTTTATCAATGGCTGCTATTCAACCACAAAAATTGAATAATTATTCTCCATTTCTCTCTTTTAAATTTATTTTTCTTGATTGACCCATGATAATTGTATGTATTTATTATATTTGGATGCATTCAGACTGTGGGTAATGACCATATCAGGGTGTTTAGCATATCCATCACCTCAAACATTTGTCACTTTGTGTCAGGAACATTGAACATCATCTTGACTAGCTATTTAAAGATACACAGTACTTTGTTGTTAACTGCAGTCTCCCTGTATTACTATTGTACTGTATATTTTAAGATAGCCAGATGAAATGATAAATGTTTAGGTGATAGATATGCTATCTATTTTGATTAGATTGTTATACACTATATGCATGTATTGAAAGAACAAACTGGATCCCATAAATATGTACAATGAAAAATATTTAAATTAAAAAATTGAGTAATTCATAGGAATAATTTTCGACAATTGCAGAATTAATGAATGTGAGTGGGTCTTTAGGTTTTTAATGAATATGACCAGTTTCCATCAGTAATTAATATAACAATGTTAGAAACAAGTTCAATTTGTCTAAGACAGCAGATCATTTCAATTGTTAATTTATTTAGCTATTACTCTTCATTCCAAATGGTGGAAAGCCCAGATCTCAAAGGAAAAAATTTTATCCCGAACACTTACCTGAGTAGACACTTTAGAAGGGGATTTCTCCTCTGTGTTCTGGTCAGAAGTTTTCTTCTCTTAACCTGCTTTTCTCTAGTAGTCGTCTCCAAATGAAAACTAGTGAGCACCCTTTTAATAAATAAGCCTTTCCTTCTTAATGTCCCTCCTACTTATTTCCTATTGGGGAGAGACCGAGAAAACTTTCATATAATTACTGTTGGTAAGGATTAATACTGATTAAAAGAAAGTCAAATGACAAAATCAGTTGCTTGTGCGGATTCTTCCTGTAGAAATATTGTTTCACTCTTACATTTTTACTTAAGAAAAAGTAAAAATAATTTTATTTCTTATACAATTTTTATTATTTATACTATTACTTCAAATGGTAAGTTTAAACATTATTGTTTCTATGGCATGTGCTATGTCAAGGTTTAATCTTCAAGCTCCTTGACTTACCCATCCCAACAATGGTTGTAGGTATTTTGAGATGAATGATTCAATATAACTATTTTTTAATATGAATATAACTGTATTAATACCAAATATTTATTTTATAGGAAATTTTAAGAGTTAATCTAGCCTTCAAGAGTTTCTGGGATTTCTTACTGTATTCCAATAAAATATACACATAAGAATACACTTTTAATTATGATTTTGTTCATCAGCCTTGACAATTAGCTTTATAATCTTTATTTCAATGTTATGGGCATCTAACAACTCCTACAGTGTATCATATTAGGAAGGTTAGGAAGAGGACATGCCACCATCTCCTTTTCCTAAATAGTGTGCCAAAGTTGAGATAATACATACTAGTGTTACAGAAATTTGGTTGTCATTCTGTTGACATTCAGCTTTTTCTTTCCTTGAAAACTCAGATTAAGTTATAAAAACATTCTTTCTTTACACTTTAATTATTTCTGTGATTGGTAACATGATTTGTAGTAATTTTCTTCTGAGTTTAAAATTATATTGAGTTTATAAATTGTTAGGCTCTATGATATATTGAACCTATCAATGTCTCATTGTCTTCAGTAGCTTTGACTCATCATCACTAATAAACTGTTAAGGTCAACATTGTTTTTTCTTTCTGGATTCTGATAAGAAAAGCCTAGACTATTTAATCTAATTAAATGGGTATTTCTGTGTCAGTTGTTAAAAATTTATTCCTTTACTTACTCCTTTGTTTAATAAATATTTATTTAGCTCCTACACTGTAGTAGGCTTTGTCTTGGAGAGACAATAGTGTGTAGAACATAGTCTCTATGCTCATAGGGCTGACAGCCCATGGGAGAGGTTTGCAGGCAGGTAAAATAGAGTTTGATGATTACTAAGGGAGAGAGGAGCTGGGCAGGGCAGGATACTGTGTAGGACATGTAATAAGGGTACTTCAAAAAGTTCATGGAAAGATTCACATTATTTTTTAATGCTGTTTTTCACACACTTTTTTTTTTTAAGTACCCTTGTACTTGATCTCAGAGTTTTGGGAAAGGTTTCCTCAAGATATAAGCCAAGGATTCTAATTTTGATTAAGTGATATGAATTATCTAAGTGATATGAGTAGCTTCAGAAAAATGCTGGATGATGGTGGCGGTATAGCTTAAGCAATCACAGGAATTTCTGACTTGCTGGGGAATATGGTATGAGGATCTAATGGAGAGAAATGAAGTGAAAAGGTAAATAGCAAGATCATGAAAGTTGACTTTATTTTAAGAACAGTGGATGTCCTTGGCAATTTCACTTAGGGAATTTAGGGATAAAGAAATGAACATTTATTTATTTATTTATTTTTTATTGAAGCCCAACTACTATAGGATACTCTAGTAAATATCTCAGATTAAAGTTGTATGTCCTAAAAATAAGATAATGCTTGCTGGTGGACTGGATTGCTAGAGTTCACTCTACTGTACTCTAGAGCTCTACTACTTAGCTTTTTTGATCTTGGACAAATTACTTAATATCTCTGAACCTTGGTTTCATCTTCTCTACACAAGCATAGTAATTGTACCTTTGTAAGAGAATGCAATGTGGAATAAAGTTATACCAGTAAAACCCTTGCTACAGAGTCTGATACAAATATCATTGTCAGTAAGTATTACTTTCCACTAAATTTATTGCCCAAAGTTACACAGGTAGGGAATGTTGAACTAAAACTTTAATCAAGTTCTATCCAAGTGTAAAGTCCATAAATTTTTACTACGTTATATATTGCAGAGTATACTAACATTTATAAAGCAAATGTATTTCACAGGACTTAGTTTCCAAAGCCCTATAGTTTCAGTTATAACCTAATTTTTAAAATTACATATAGAAATGTTAAGCTTGCAAGAGACAGGAAACTTTCCCCAGGCTAAAGTCTCTGCTGTAGAAAAAGAATTGTAACACAGCCAAATTGTTGGCTCAAGGACAGATACCCTTGGAGCAGGTTAACTTAAAATTACTTGATGTTATGTAAACATGCTGGGGAAACTGCTGTAGGAAAAGACAGTATTTGCTAAGAACAAGCTTTTGTTGGTGGATCAACTTAACCTTTTGCAAATTGCATTATGGAATGTCACTTTGTTATTTCACTGATGCATGAGTATGAAATTGGGATAGGTGAGATTTTATTAGATAAGATGGTGGTGGATAAGGTTTGTGCACACGGTGCTTGGGATCATTTAGAAAAGCTGGATAAATTGGAGACTGGTAAACAGGATGTGAAGGTCTCGTCTTTTTTGGTTTGTTTTTGGAAGCTAGATGCTGGCTTCCAGCAGAATTGCATCTTTGAGACTTTTTAATTACGGACTATTGTTAAACTATACTTAGCCATAACTCCACCTATGTTCCTTTTCTGTAACTTTCTGGCCTGAAGAATAAATACTGAACAGAACCCCAGTTCAGGGTTAATTCCCCAAGGAGGAATGCCTCTCTCTTTAGGGTTCCTGGAAATTAACCCCTTCGGGGTTTCTCACCGCTCAGAAGAAAGGGGCTTTGAGTAATCCTTTGCATCTCCATCACCCGGGGAGAGAGAGGTGACAAAGAGAGTGCAACAATATATGACCATTCTGAAGTTGTTTACACATATATAAAATAAGGATTGACAAATTACTTCAAAAGGTTGTTGGTAAAGATTAAGAGGCTGATACGTGTGAAAGTGCTTTATACATTTTAAAGTGCAACATAAACATTCGTCATATACTAAGCACTGCATTCTGAAGGACCTGAGAACCTTCAGATACAGCTGTTTTTCAGGACTGAGTAATAAAATGTTTTTCTAAATCTCATTAGATTATGAGGTGGAGAGGAAACATGCTGTATTCATATATTGGGTGTTTGGCAAGTAATGAGTAAATGACTATGTGTGAATCTCCAGATCCGATTTCTTTTCTGTATTAAAGACCCAATTTCTCAAGAGTTACAAACCACCTCTGTCTGGATGGACCCTTGCATCTGAAGTAATTTATCCAAGTCCAAAATAAGCAACTCATCATATATTTCATTAACAGGTAAAAATAGTAGCTGAGGCATTTACTATGCAATATTAGGTATATGGAATATTCCAATTAGTTAATCCAATTGATACAAATATGGGGTAACATCCTATCTGGGAGGTAAATGCTTAATTTAAAATCCTACTTTTAACAACTTTATTATTAATGTTATTTCAGTTAGACATATTATTGAATTCATATGAGCTAATATTAATATTTAAGATATTTTTCTTGTTTCAGAAGTATTTTGCCTCATGTTTGATTTCACCTACCAGCCTGGAAATGCTTTTATAGCAGTTTTTGAATGATTAAGAGTGTGGATTTTATTTTTATTTTGTATATGTTTAAGGTATACAACATGATGTTTTGATAAACATAGTGACATGGTTACAATAATCAAGCAAATCAACATATCTATCATCTCACATAGTTACCTTTTTATTTTGTGGTAAGAACACCTAAAATCTACTGTCTTAACAAAACTCTGAATGCAATACAATATTATTAACTAAGTCCTCATGTCAGATGTTAGATCGCTAGGCTTACTCATCCTATATATCTTCAACTTTGTATCCTCTGACATACATCTCCCCATTTTGGTCCACCACTTTATTCTCTATTTCTATGTATTTAAGGTGTTTTTTTTTTCTTTTTGGATTCTGCATGTAGGTGAGATTATGCAGTATTTTCTTCCTGGCTTATTTCACTTAGCATATTGTCCTCCAAGTTAATCAATGTGCGGCAGATGGTAGGATTATCTCTCTCTCTCTTTTTTTAAGATTGAATAGTATTCCATTTTGTGTGTGTGTGTGTGTGTGTGTATGTATGTATCACAATTTTTTTTATGCATTCATCTCTTGACAGACACTTAGGTTGTTTCCATGTCTTGGCTATTGTGCATAATGCTACAATGAACATGGGAGTACAGACATCATTACAAGATGGTGATTCCATTTCCTTTGGATATATACCCAGAAGAGGGTTTTTTTTGGTCATGTGGTAGTTCTATTTTTAATTTCTTTAGGATCCTCCATACTGTTTTCCACAATAGTGGCATCAATTTATATTCCCACCAACAGTGTACAAGGGTTCTCTTTTTTTCCACACCCTTGCCAACTCTTATCTCTTGTCTTTTTGATAGTAGCCATCGTGCTGTGGACTGAATTGTGTCCCCCAAAGTCCACGTATTAGAAACTTAATCCCACTGTGACAGTGTTTACCTATTATGGTGATTGAAAAGTGGGGCCATCAACAGTCATATGAAAAAATGCTCAACATCACTCAGCATCCGGGAAATGCAAATCAAAACCACACTGAGATACCATCTCACCCCAGTTAGTATGGCTAAAATCCAAAAGACTCTGAACGATAAATGCTGGTGAGGTTGCAGAGAAAAAGGAATTTTCATACATTGTTGGTGGGACTGCAAAATGGTGCAGCCTCTATGGAAAATGGTATGGAGGTTCCTCAAACAGTTGCAGATAGATCTACCATACGACCCAGCTATCCCACTGCTGGGAATATATCCAAAGGAATGGAAATCATCAAGTCGAAGGTATACCTGTTCCCCAATGTTCATCGCAGCACTCTTTACAATAGCCAAGAGTTGGAATCAGCCCAAATGTTCATCATGGGATGAGTGGATACAGAAAATGTGATATATCTACACAATGGAATACTACTCAGCTATAAAAACGAATGAAATACTGCCATTTGCAACAACATGGATGGACCTTGAGAGAATAATATTAAGTGAAACGAATCAGGCAGAGAAAAAGAAATACCACATGTTCTCACTTATTGGTGGGAGCTAAAAATAAATAAATTAATTCACTCACATACACACACACAAAAGAAATCCGGGGCGGGGGGAAAAGAAGATATAACAACTACAATCTTTTGAAGTTGTTACAACAAGTAAACGGAAAGGACATTCTTGGGTGGGAGTAATAGGAGAAAGTGGGAGTGGCCAAGAACAAGGGAACAATCTAAGAATAAATGCTGAGCAGCCAAATACAAATGTTGGTGGTCAGGCAGAAACTAGCCACTCAGGTTACATTTTTAAATAATTTCCAAACTTGATGCAAAGCCTAATGTGAGAAGAGGAAAAGAAAAAGAAGCAATAAATAAATAAAGATACATATATATATCTCACCCTAAAAAAAGAAAAAAAAAAAAAGTGGGGCCATGAAGAAATGATTAGATTGTGAGGACCATGCCCAAGAAAATGGATTAATAAATTGATGGTTTAATTGTGGTCTAGGTGTGGTTCTAAGGGCTTTAAAATGAGATGGAGTAAGGAGTTAGCTCTCTCTCTGCTTCTGCCATCCGCCATGTGACAGCTTGCTTTGCTGTGAAGTGTCCCTACCCACCAAAAAGGCTCTCACCAGATGTGTTCCCTGGACTTTGAACTTCCCAGCCTCTGAAATTGTAAGAAATAAATATTGATTTTTAAATAAATTACCCAGTTTCAAGAATTTTGTTATAAGCAACAGAAATGGACTAATACACAACCTGACAAGTGTGTGAGGTCATTGTGGTTTTGATTTACATTTTCCTGATGATTAGTGATGTTGAACATGTTTTTATATACTTGTTGATCACTTTTACCCCATTTTTGGAGAAATGTCTATTTCCTTTGCACATTTTTTATTTAATAATTTTTATTTTCCTTTGGAGGCTGGTAGTACAGGGATCCAAACCCTTGCCGTTGGTGTTATAACACCATGCTCTAACCAACTGAGAACCAGCTAGCCTCACTTTGCCCATTTTTAAAAATAGAGTTATTTGTTTTACTGCTGTTGAATTTTGTGAGTTCTTTATATATTTTGGGTATTAACCCCTTATCAGATCTATGGTTTGCGAATATTTTCTCCCAATACATAGGCTTTCTTTTCATTTTGTGATTGCTTACTTTACTGTGCAAAAGCTTTTTGATTTGATGTAGTACTATTTACTTATTTTTGTTTTTGTAGTCAGGGATTTTGGTGTGATATACAAAAGAAAAAAAAAAAAAACATTGCCAAGGCCAATATCAAGGAAATTTCCCCCTATGTATTCCTCTCAGAATTTTATGGTTTCAGGTCTTATGTTTAGGTCTGTTGTTCATTTTGAGTTGATTTTTTATATTGTGTAAGATATCGGTCCAATTTCATGCTTTTACATGTGATAACCAGTTTTCCCAGCACAATTTGTTGAATAGATTATCCTTTCCCCATTGTTTTTTCTTGGTGTCCTGTCAAAAATTACCTGACTGTATATGTTTGGGTTTATTACTAGGCTGTTTATTCTGTTCTGTTGGTCTATGTGTCTGCTTTTAAGGAGTTTAGACTTTAAACCAAGACTGTGTTAATTTCTCAGTTCCACTTGGAGAAAATTGCTTCATTTCTCTTCTTTTTATAATAAGAATAGCAACAACAAAAACAATAATAATAAATAGTCCATGAATACTTATTAAGTGAGTTAATACATGCAAACGAATAGAATATTGACTGACATATAGTATGTAATGTAGAACTTTTGGTTGTTTATTGTTATTAAATATCATTATCATTTGTATCCCTACAGTAATTTTCATAGTACGTTGTATGTAGCAAGTAATAAATTTTTTTAAATTAATGAAATACATATTACCTCTTCCACATATTTACTTTGTTTTTTAAGAAATTAATAATATTATTAATGGTTATAACAAATGAGTCCTATCCATGCCATATTCTTGACCATGCCCTTCTCCCAGACTTTAGATTTTGATTGAGAGAGCAGGTAAAGACTGTAAGTCACTCTTAATAATAGCGTATCTGTTGCAAAAGATTAGGTGGATGACCAGTAAGCACTTTGGAAGGGTTGAGTGATTTATAATTTTCCTGGCATGATGTGTTAAATATGGACCAAGCACATAAGTGGCCTGATAATTTTTCTTGAAATGTTTGTTTAAGGGAAAAACGATGTCATACCTTTGGACTTTGAAAATTCACCAGTTTTTCTAGACTGGAGAAACTCAATTCCAGATGCTTCCTGGTGTGCAGGGTGTGTGTGTGTATGTGTGTGTGTGTGTGTCTGTGTGTGTGTGTGTGTGTCTGTGTGTTTGGACAGATGTGACTGTGGCTTCCAGTCTGGAGGAAACTGGTCATGCATGTCGAGAGTCTCCATCAATTCCTGTAATGTTGCCATGTATCCATGGCTCCCAAGATTCACTTTGTGGTCACTTGGATTGGCTTAGTCCCTGTCTGATCCTATTGACTCAGCCATAATATCATCCTAGAGAAGTTCTTAACTGGTGTTAGATATCAGACAACTTTGAGAACCTGATGAAACTATGAACTCTGGCCCCGGGGAAACTCCATACTCAAATTCACACTCAATTTGCCTTGGAATTTCAAGGTTTCAGAGGTGCCTGAGGCAACTCCACAGACTTCACTCAAGTTAAAAGATCTGGTTGCATTCAATTGGCTTTATTGTGCAAGAATCAAAAAATTAAATTTGGCAAAAAATGTAAGGGAGAAGAGAAAGGAGACAAATCTGTGAAAATCACATTTTGCTTTGACTGAATGCAGACAAATGGCTGAAGGAGAGTTTGAAGTAGTCATTTGGCTTCAGCATGACCTATTAAAAATAATGACAGTTTGGAAATTTAGCTCATAGTGTGTTAATAGTTTTCATGATATGTGAACTTTTATTGTTCACATGATATGTGAACTTTCATTATATTTCTCTTATGTCTATGTCAAGGACTTTATCAAATTAAATATTTAAATTTGGCATATAGTGAACTGAAAATAATAGACTTCAACTAATATTTACAGAAAGACACTGTCCTTTACACTGTCTTTATGTGACATTAAACAGTTTTAATTTAGAAATCTAGATTTATGAGTTTTGAACAAATGTAACTATTGAAATAATGATTACTCCATTAAAAATATATCATATAATAATATATTTTGGGTCAATAAAATGTATGATTACATATTACATTACTTGCTTTCATTTTGTCTTTATTCATTTTCTCATTTTATTTTCTAAAATTTAATAAGCCAAATATTTATCCAGTTGATTATTTTTCTCTTAACAGACATCCTACTAAATAGCAACTAAATAACACAACTTATACATATCCCAGTCCAAGGAAATCACAGTGTGTTTTCTCACAATTAAACAACCCGTGCAGAAATAGATGGCATAGTAATTAAACACCACTATCTGACATCAAACAGGTTTGGTTTAGTTTCCATTTTGCACTTTCTACCTGTTATAATTTACATAATGTTCTTAGGCCTATTCTTTTTTTCATTCCTAAATTTGAGTTAGTAATAAAATCAGTTCCACTGGTTGCCGTAGGAATCAATTGACATAATTATGAAAGATTGTATCATTTAGTGAAGACTTGAGATATTAAAGAAAATTATGTTAAGTGATATAAGCCAGCACAGAAAGAGAAGTACCACATGTCCTCACTCATAAAAGGGAGCTAAAAAAGTTAAAAAAAAAATTAAAAAAGAAAGATACGACAATCAAAATAATTTGTTGAACTTTCAGAAGTAGAGAACAGAACTGAGGCCACCAGAGGAGAGAAAAAAGAGGTGGCGGTTAGTGAGAAATTGGTAAAGGGCCACAAAAGTGATTTTATTGTGTAATGGTAGATATAGTAAATACCCTGATTTGAGCATCACATATTGTACACAGGTGTTGATATTCAGTGCTGTACCCCACGATTATGTATAATCAGTTACGTTTCAATGAAAAGATAAATTTTTGTATATATTAATTTTATTTTGCTTCTTTAGTACATTGCATTTAATAGATTGATCAGTTTTTAAAATTCTTTCATATATGCATTCTCACTTAAGCCTTATAGCAATGAAAATTGTGAGAAAATGAAAATTCAGAGGGAATAATGACCAACCTAGATGAGAAGAAGGAAGAAGCAATCTTCTCTGGTCTAATGCTAGTCCCATCATATCACAGACCATTGTGTGGTATTTTCAGTTATAAAACATGTAGACCATCTGATGTACTGAAAATATTTGTTGCAAAGAAACTCAAAATTTTGTAATTTTCTCCCCAAATTATTTCATACTCTTTGGCCATTTTCAATGTTTTTAGTCTTTCTCTTTATTTTCTTTCCATACATTTCAAATTATTTTAATGTTCTGAAATTTTCAATGTTCTGAAAAGTATCCTTTTAATGTTTATGTGTTTTTCAAGTTAAGCATTATAATTTTTCTATGGGTTCATATTAGAACAGGAGCAATTTGGGAGGCCTGATTTCATGGATCTTTTCAGAATGATGTCTGAAATAAAAGAATGCATGGGAAAATATGTTATCTCCTTCCACTCTGTTCATACCAAATTATAGTGCAAGAGTATTGTTACAAAATTAAAACTTATTTAAATTTATATTCTGTATTACTAATATATCTAGGAAAACTCATTTTTTAGATAAGAAAAATCATGCAAGTGTATTTTACATAGTATTTTACTCTGTTGTCGTAGTTTGTGTGTAAATAGGGATGGAATAAAACTAATAGATTCTAAGAGTGTTCCAATTGTCAGAAAAAAAAGTTTGGTAATAGAGCTGCTAATTTTCATTATTTTGTAAAATAAGATTATTCTTCATTTCTTGTTGGAATGCAATCTAGTATATCAACACTGTGGTTAAAATTAAAATTATAATCAGATTATTTTTTTCTGCTCCCTTAAGACACTTAACTTATTCATTTGTAGTATTTTAGACTTTATGTTCATATTTGATAAATCCATGCTTCTTGTCTAGATTATTCATTTTTATATTTTGTTCATTTACCTGTGTTGTCTTCTTTGATATTTCCTTAGTGTTTTTACACCACAGGTGAAATAGCTGGAACTGAGGCGGTTTCAGGGATGCTTTCGATGATGAATTCTGAGGAAGCTTCTGCAGTGACTACAGTGTTCAGCACTGGTTCAATGGCAGGAATTGGTGTAGGCTCCACAGGAGCAATGGTATTGATGGCAGGGGTGGTTGTTTTATGCTGAATTTTCTTTGGGAGAACAGCAATAAATGATGGATGTAGGTATGGGTGACGTACCATGGTGGCCTGCTGGATATTTGGCAGGACTTGCCGATGAGGAACTTGGGTTTGTGGCTTAATTACAACTGGTTTTGCATAATACGGGTGAGGGATATATAGGTTATTAATTGGTACAGCTGGATTAGGTTGGTAGTAGTTGGGATTATAATGAGGGTAGCTATTCAGATAATGAATTGGGACATATGAGACTGTTTTCTGATCAGACAATCTTTCATCATTCTCATGGCACTGCAAAAAGAATAAATTATACAGAATGATATTATTATAAACAGGAATGTACAGATATGTTCAATCAGCATTTTTCAAAAAAATATTGTATTTGACATTGAGTAAGTGCAGTATTGGAAGTAGGGAAACCAGGAAATATATTATTTAAAAAGATATAAGTTTATATATTTTCCTTCCACTTCATAATTTTCAATATTATAAAATACTATTTTCAATAATGTAAAAGTAATATTTGTTCCAAACAAATTAGGTGAAGTAATCCATAACGTAAACCACATTGCCTAGAACTTGGTATGTATTGAAAGTGCGTAGTGTTGGATTGTAAGTACAACACCTAGAAAAATCTCATAGAGAACGTTGACATATTATACAAAAGCACACCATGCATGCACACATTCATACACACAGGTATACATTTATGTTCTCATCATATATTTGTAATTGTTCATAAATTTTATTATCTAGAGATTAGCGCAAGAGAACATGTGTTTTTTAAAACTAATTATAACACAATAGTAAAATAATGTAATATGGGGGGAATCTAGATTTGGACTTTGGATTTTCTTCAATTTATTTTTTTCCACAAAAGGTCCCGTAGGGAATTTTCAATTTTCATTTGCCTCTGTTCTATCAATTATGTGCAATCATGCAAGTTTGTCAGTAGACCTTTCTATATGAAAAGAAATAAATCTACAAAATTATATTGCAAAGCAGGCATTTCTCATAAAAAGAGACATATTTAAATGTAATCATTTAAGGAAACAAAAAAGGGAAGTAAATACAAATATACAAGAAGTGTTAAAGGATGGGTCAGATGGGGATCTTTCCCCAAGTCTTAAAAAGTGAACAGTAGAAATATGAAGCTTTATTTTTGTTTTTACTTTCCCTCCAATATTATATACTGAGAATGTTTTCTCATGTTGCTAAAATATACATGAAAACTAGAGATACATGACTTGGGCTATATAATAAAACTAAGACTTTCATGTGAACATTGAGGTCGATTTGTATCATCTGTTGCTGAAATAATTTTTTTTCGAAGATCATTAGATTATCTTATGAAGATAAAAATGTTTGTTTACTTTTTAGACAGAAGGTATTTTCATATGATTGACCTTTGCAGAATGTTATATTTTGAAGTTCATGTCTCTAACAAAAATAATTGAAATAAACTTACTGCTGGTTGTTCCTGGTTTTGTACATCTGCAGCCTGGGGAGTTCCAGAAAAAGAAATAATGATCAGAGAAATGCAAATCCAAAAAACATTGAGATATCATCTCACTCCAGTTAGACTGGCCATTATTAAACAGACCAAGAACAACAAATGCTGGTGAGGATATGGGGAAAGGGAACACTTCTACACTGTTGCTGGTACTATAAATCAGGACAGTTATTATGGAAAACAGTGTGGAGGTTCTTCAAACAACTACAGATAGCTCTACCATGTGATCCAGCAATCCCACTACTGGACATATATCCAAAGGAATGGAAATCATCATGTTGAAGAGATACCTGCATACCCATGTTCACTGCTGCTGTATTTACAATAGCCAAAGTATGAAACCAATGTAAGTGTCCACCAACTGGATAAGGAAAATGTGGTATATATAAACAATGGAATACTATTTAGCCATAAAAAAGAAGGAAATTCTGCCATTTGCAGCAACATGGATGAGTCTGGAGAAAATTTTGTTAAGTGAAATAAGCCGGACAAGGAAAGAGAAATACTGCATGATCTCACTTGTAATTGGTTGCCAAGAAAGAAAGAAAGAAAGAAAGAAAGGGAAAAAGAAAGAAAGAAAGAAAAAGACCAAAACAATATGTTGAACTTTCAGAAGGGAAAAACAAACCTAAAGTTGCTAGAAATGGGGGTGGGGTGGGGGATGGGGAAGGTTAGGGAGGGATAGGTTGGGTAAAGGGCATAAAGAAAAAAAAAAATTGGTAATAAGAATATGCTTATAATAAATAATTAAAAAACACATTAATACTAAAAAGAAATGAGATAATGATAAATAAGAAATAAAAATAGCAAGGCAAAGTCTGTGGTTTTTTGTTGTTTGGTTGTTAAAAAAGTGTCTTTCATATTAAAGAAAACATGTTTTCTTAGTTTTCATTTTAATATTATAAAGCATTTGCCATGATTATTTAATCTATAAAGCCTGTGAGTCTCTCAAGAAGCAATAGTAATATACTGATTGAGATTGTAATAATGAAATTCATGTTTAAATTGTGTTTAAAAATCACCACTTAAGAAGAAAAATTCACTGTTGAAAATAATCTGATCGTCTGACCCGTGTGCCAACAAATACATGCATTTACTTAAATAAAAAATATGAATAACCTTTATTCAGTTTGTACTAAATTACATTGTTAAAAATCAGAGGGACATTGAGCATATTTTTCTTTCTCTACTCTCATACTAAGATGATTTATGAAGTTTACTTAGATTTAAAACATTGTCTCTTGCATAATCTTAGTATATAAATATATAAATAACAGTGTTTTTAATTACCTTTCATTTGCTTTTATAGTACTTTTCTTAATTCTGCGTTGCAGCATGCATAGGGAATTAAGAATGAGAAAACAATTTTCATAGGGATATGTATGAGAAGCTTTAAAACCTCACGAAGGTTTTATGAACTTTTGAGATGAGGTGATATTAAATTTTTTAAAGCTGACGGTCCCAGTTTAGGACATTTCACACATATCCCTTGGGTATAAAATGAGTCTAGAAACCTTTTGAAAGGCATAGGTATAGAAAATCAGAAATTTAATAAAGTAATAGAATTTAAGATATGTTGAAACAAAGATTTGTTTTCTCTAACTGTATTAAATTGTTAGTTTAAAATTTAAAAAGTAATATGAATATTATAGAAGCTTTACCTATTCTAAAAAATGCTGATAATCTAGACATTTTAATATAATAACCTACGTAATGTATTTCTGGTATATGTCTGTGTAAAAAGTATCCTGCATTTTTCAAGAAACATAATTTTTCAGTTTATTTCATACTTTTCATACTTATATCTTTATGGTTGAAAATACATGATCAATGTTTGTGACATGAAGTGTTTATTTTTTATTGCTATTTATTTAGGATAAATAGTTAATTATAAACAGAGAGATGAATAACATCTGTATACCAATGGCTTTTTAAATAGTTTTCATTTATTCCTTAAGACAGTTTTTCAAAAATGTTATTTTTGGGGGCCAAAAATTCCTTGATAGGGATTATCACATTGTTGTATAGAAAACTTGTGCCAACTTCTAATGCTACCAATAGGCTATGAGTTTGTGCAGTTTATCACATAATTGCTAGTAATAAATATTATCTTAACTATTTTCATTTGGAGAGAAGGAATAAATTAGCACATAAAAGATAGTATCACATTTCTGTTTTATTTGTGTAATTTTGACTACTCATAATGTTGAATGGTAAAACCTATAAACTTTAATTTTTTCTTTTGAATTTTTTGTTCATGTTCCTGGGGCTTGAAGCCTTTGCGAAAATGGGAAGGACTCTTTGGGGGAGAAAACAGACTCAAGCAGCTCAAGTAGCTGTACAGCAGGCAGCTGTGGATCATTTTATGATTTATACTTTAACCCTCATCACTCAAAGAGAAAACTCAAGTTCTAATGTGCAGGTAGCCACGATAAAATGTAATATCAAAGAATAAATGACAGAAAAGAAATGTGAAAGTCATACTATTCAAATATTTAAAAAGTAATTTTGATTCTAAAAATTTACAAAATAGAATTATTTAATAGATATTAACTTTAAAACAAGTCTAAACTTAATAATAAATAAATCATGAAACAAGGACTAGTGCTCTCAAAAATTTTACAATTTAAGAGGAGGACACATTATGACTGTCTCCTTGTTCTTGCTATTGGCTAACACAGTGCCAGGAATGCCAGGACAAAAATGAAAATAAAGCAAAACAACAAAGAAAACAAGGGAAAAAAAACTAAAAGAGAAAACAAAAAACGAAACACCACAGAAGCTTTTTCTTGCTCCAATAGCCTTAAAACATACTATGCAATTCAAGACAATGGTTGAAAGCCATGCTATGGATTCCTGGAAGGAGTCAGTTAGTTCACAAAATGCGGAAGAATATAACAAAAGATAATGATTTCCATGTTGAAGGCCTTTGTCAAGGTCTTTGAAACTCGTGGAAAAGTTTCATCAAGCTCCTGATCTTTTAAGGATTTAGTCCCTAAAGAGATTGGAGTCTGGTGAGATAGGAATGTAATTTAAAAATTTCTAATTCTGGACCATAATTTCTTTATATATTCTGTATGAAATATCTTTAGAGCATTTTATAATTTTAAGATATTTTCAGTGTTGTTTTTCCTTCCAGGATGTATATTCTCTAAAGTATAAAATTTTAAAGATTTTTTATACATGATAACTGTGATTTCTTAATTCATGGGAACTAAATGAATATCCAGAAGAACATGACCTTAATTTTATAATAGAAGTAAATATAAACATACATTTATTTTAAGGTAAGATAGCTAGTATGCAGCTATTTTGTTCTATGAAGTATAACTGTATTTAGTAATTTGCATAGTTAGAGGCCTTAAGTAAAATTCTCTTAAAGTTTTAATATAAATTGGTTAAATGAAATTAACTCACCAGAAAAGGCAGGGTTAATGCCAGGATATTCACAATCAGAAGGAAACTCTTCATCATTCCACCTAAAAATAAATTTAAAAAAACATAAAAGGATTTGTTACTAACAATTTAGGAATAATTTGAATACAATATTGGCTTTGCTCTAAGGAAAAAAAAAAGCCAGTTATATGGGTAGATTTAGCCAATGTGGAAAATCTGTTTTATCAAAAGTTATTAGAAAAATCAAACTTGGAATAACATTTTTTGAATTCAATTTTTGATGAAATGAATGAAAGTATCATTACAAGTTTAATCATCCATTCATTTAATATATACCAAGAACCTACTAAGAATGAGGTACTCAGCCAAATGTTGAGATTACCAAGGTGAATCTGATAAAGGCCTTGCCAACAAGTAACATTGATTTTAGGAAGAATTGCACTATACACAAATCACTGTAAGGCTAAAGAATATGGGAAAAGCCACAAAAGTGGTTTTCTATGGATAGAAAGTTTTAGTTAAGAGAATCTGCAAAGTCTTTGTGTAGGAGATGACATGTACATGGAAATTTCCTATGCAACGTTTAACAGGGGGGGAAACATTTCAAGCAGAGGAAAAAGTCTTGAGACATCCATGAACACTTTGATTGGAGTGTTGTATGAGAATGGAAAGATAAAGTTGCAAAGAAAGTTTAGAGCAGAAAAAGTAGAGACCTTAAATGCCAGGTTAAAGAGTTAGGCATGGCTTTGTAAACAGAAAACAAGTGTTATCTGAGTGTGTTCTTGGACTAAAGATTGATGTGACTACACATTTCTTTGGAGGACTGAGTCCTAGCTGAGGGATCAAGTCATTTCCCTTCCCTGGGCCGTACATTTTTTTTACCTGTAAGATGACTTGAGTGATTTCTAAAATTTTGTGATCCCATGATCAATCTAACAGACATGTATAGATTGGAATGGGGAGTGGAGCATTATGAAACCTCATTCTTCATAACCTATTTCTCCAGGAATCATAAGTGATGTGATTAACTTGATTGTTTTAGTAAGTATAGAGATGACAATTACAGTGGCTTTGACTAAAATATTAAAAAAAAAGCTTGTTTTTCTAAAGTAGTATATGGTGTCACACTTACTTATTTGATTTTTAATAAATTGTCTTTTTAGGCAATAAAAATATATGCCAATTCAAACTTTTAATATTTAAGTGCATATTGAATTTCTGAAGCAAATACTGAGTACATCTTGTTGCAGATATAGTTATTGCCATGCTTGTAGAAACTTGAGTCTCTACAGACTGAGCTTTACAAAAGAGAGTCACAGAATTAAAGCCACATGTAGGGAAAGGAAAGAACATCAGGCTGTACTTTTCTCTGATTCTCAAGTATTAGTGTTAGGAAGGCTGTCTGATAAACTGACTTCAGAACCACCTATAAGATATCATTGAATGGAAAAGAATGTGGAATCAAATGTGAATAACCTAAGCAAACTCATGTTTCCTTGAGTGGAATGGAATTCCTCATTAATTTGTCATTTGCCAGTTATCTTTTAAGACTACAAACTGAAAAATAATCTTTCTATGGTGAATCACAGGTTGCTTTTCAATTCACACAAAATGATATAACACACACAAAAGAAAACATTCTATAAAGTGATAACAATTCCTCCCCTTTTAGCATGAACAGAAATCACAGAGATAAGACCGTATTTAACATATCAGCTACTTAAACCAATAAGTACTTGAATCTACTCTCATCACTTGATAAGAAATAATTTGTGAAATGGTAGAACTATTCAGCTCTCATGAGTATATGAAAACTATGTTTTAAAACAGTTTTGTTATAACAAATAAAATTACGACTTTTAGGTAGAAATAAAATTTGAAAGTAATTGAGGAAACAATCTGGTCATTATTACAGATCCAACTTCCTGAGAACTTTCTGTATTTGTCTGTAGGAATAGGTTCATTGTCTTAAACAGCTTCTTATTTAGCATTCATGATGTCTTCTATAATTTAGCCAGTCCCAAACCTTGACTTTAACCCAAAGTTGTAAAGTTAAAAATAAATTTGATCATAACACCATCCAGAATCAGAAGTTTGGTTTAAGTTAGAAATTAAAATCAAAGAGATGCTAGGATGTATTCAAACTTAACAATAAAGGCTGAAAGGAAGAAAACGTGATTTTAAAATAGCTGTGGTGATGTTTCAACTACTTTGAAAAGGAGTCACTCTCCTGGGCATTTTAGTAGCATTACCTTTCCTTGGGTGCGTCAGGTGGTGCTTGGCAGTAGATCGAGTTGGCCGCTCAGCTGTAGAGAAGACCCAAGACAAATAACTGAAGACTAATTAAAGGGTATTAGTACCTTCAGTCACGCTATTTTATTTCCCTCCTACTTTTTGCCCAATAAGATAATGACAAAAAGGAGAGATTTAATGACAACAGAGTCATCTTTGGGTCAATCTTAGTTCAGAGGGGGAAATAGAGTTGTCATTCACAAAGTTTGGAAAAAGGCTATTCATATCTTTTTGAAGAATAAATCTTTGTAAAGAAAAACAAGAATTTTAAAAATATTAATTGCATTCTCAATCAACTCTTCCTACCTATTTGAATTTCAAGCTATTGTTAAAATGAAAAATAGCTTGCTACAATACTTTCATATTTTAAATGTTTCTTTTTAGTTTTAGGACCTGGACTTCAATTGACCTCACATTCAAATAGGCTGTGGTTGGTCTTCTTCCTTCCAGAATTACAACTACTGATTTTAAAAATTAGGAAACTGACCATCTCTTACATAACCAAGAACAACTTCTTACAGGTTAAATCCATGTATGAAACATTTTAATCAGTATAAAGTGGACAGCAATTTGCATTTGAGCTGCAGTATATACTCTTCAGTATGCTCACGGTGTAAGCATCGAATACATACTTATTGATTGATTAACCTCTTGTGAATAAACTTTTTAGATTTTTAAATTTCAATAATATAGGTGAGCCATTTTGGATGTACAATATTAAATTATTGATTTAGGTATAATTGTTGTGTTTCACGGACAGGTCATTCTGAATTAGAGCTTAGGTCATAAAGTCACCCCAAATGGTAGATATTTTACTAATATATAGCTAAACAAGTAATTTTCCAAGATAATTCAGAAAAGAATATTTTCTTTTACTTGCATTTTTCTGGGAATGATGTTAATTGTGACTCGACTTTAGCCATGAAGGCCTGGCCTAACTGAGGTATTTACAAGAATCATTGTAAGACTGCCAGAATAAAAACAAGAAATAATATCAGCATTGTTGTTATTTCTGCATTCCTGTCTGTTTCTTGGAAGTATTTTATGTGTTAGGAAGTAAGAACTATGTTCTGAATCCTAGAATACTTATTAAGCTTGGACAGAGTAAGCTGAGATTTTCTATTTCTCAGAATACTTGGTTTCTACTTTTTTAGGAGAGATGGCAGAGTTTCAAAACTGCTAAAACAAGTTCCTAAAGAAAAAAGACCAGCTATTCGACTTGAACTGTTCAGTCACACTGTTTTCTTTGGTGACCAGGATTAAGTGATAGTTGGAAGATTGTGGTCTGGTCAGTCCCCAAATTACGAAGATGTTCTATTTCGTATGGTAATTTCTCAGCCATTGATTTTGTCTTTTTTTTTTTTTTCCGTGTCCGGCAACGGATCGCAACCCTCAGTGTTGCCCCCGTACCGGACCAGGGACCGGCAACGGGATTGCAACCCTCGGTGTTGCTCCCGCGCCTCGCTCAGCCAGTGAGCGGGAGCTGGTCTGAATGTGGGATCCGAACCCTCGGGCGGGAGTGCCGCTGCGCTTCCCAAGCGGCGCACTATCCAGTGCGCCACCGGGCCGGCCCTCAGCCATTGATTTTGAACTATAGGAATGATATTGACTTCCAGCTGAGTGTTTAATTATTTAATTCACAAATATCAGACCCAGAACACTTTTAAAAACATCAGTTTAGCAAGAAAATATATTTCAAGAACTCCTAAGAATGCTAAGAATCCTTCCCCCCACGAAGAGAAAAACATTTCTACAGTAGGATAGGATCACCCATCCACTTAACACTAATCTGGCTCTTGTGGGGGCTTTGAGAAACTGGACATTATTTTTGAACACATACATTTTTCCAGGTACTGTTTCAGGCATGAGTGATAAGTTAGTAAACAAAGCAGGCAGACATCCCTGTCCTTATAGAGCTCATAGTCTAACATTTACTTGAATGCTAGTGACATTGGACATTCCCTACATACACTAATCTAAGGCAATTTAATGGAGCTAAAGAGTTGTGAGTGAATGTAGTAGATGAACTGGGTGAACATTATAATGGAGCTGTCCAAATGCTCTAGTGTTTTCCAAAGAAAAACAAAAGAAGGATCAGAACTCCCAGGCTCTGAAATCTCCCAGGAAGCTGGGATGGTGCTGAATAAGGCCCCAAAGCTTGAAGAGCTTCAATGTGGAATTAATTCACCTGCCTTGATCTAGTCACATATTCATCTTAGGGGCCTGGACTGCTCCTGAAACATCCCTGGGTTATAAGAAAAGAACCAGCATGACTTCTCAGTCAAGCTACAGCTTCCTTTTGCTTAGGTCCTGATAATTAGTATACTTGTATATTCATGTAACCGTTCACATAGTAGGACTGGGTAAGAGGCTACTGTGCGTAAGTTCACATTTAAAGCATTGTAAAAAATTTTTTGAAATAAGTGAAATGATGATGAACTCATTTGCACTCTTTTACTGGTAACAACTTCTTGTTATTCCGTTAGTGTTTCTTATATCTGATATGTGTTTTATCTTTATTTTTTCTTCCTTTGATGGTATTCACATGCATGTAGTTTCATTTTGTCTGTTTCAATTTATTTCTCAGCTACTTTATTAATTAAGGCTGATTATTGTGTTCTTGAAGTGCAATAATGTTTGTGACAGTAGTTACAATGTGAATAACTAACATAGCTTTCTATATGACTAAGACATCAGAAAATTGATATTTTAGTGTAGAGATTTGTATGCTTCAGGAATCTTTGTTATATATGAAAACCATGAAACAAAGTAACATAAAATGCTCTTTAAAAATGGTCAGCACTGTACTAAAATGGAATATAAAAATTTTCCTTTCTTTTAGTCAATTCAGTTAAATAAACAATATACATACACACAGTTTTTATTATAAACAAGATATTTTTGTAATACAATAGACAGCCACAAATCCGTGCTTGCTGAGGACATCTAAGGAGATAATGTTTTCTCTTGAACACTTACAGAGAGGCTGTTTTGAGAATGTGAGGAGACATTTGATGTCATCTTGAGTCAACAGAGAGTGTCATTATGACTTCAGCATTAATGGACACATAAATTCATGCTTTAGTGATTTTTAGGGTCCAGGACTTCTGAGGCCATTATAAGGACACATAATAAAAAATTCAAGGCATAATCATGAAAATTTTTGATTTATATAAAGTATTATTTCTCACATATGGTCCTGAGACCTTCTGTAACTCTGTTCTATATTTATTTCAATAGACCTTTCATTCCTTACACAATATTCAAAATAGGCAGCCAGGTCAACAATGATCTTCATGTAGCCAAATCCAATGCTAAATTTAGATCTTAGTAGATCTTTTAGTAACTTTTGCCATGATGATCAGTCTTTCTGACTTGTAATGATTTCTTCCTTGGTTCTTCTCTCAAATCACTGGCTGCTCTTAATTTCTCTTTTGGTTCCTCCTATTTTCCTCAAACTCTAAATTTTGGAGAACTTTCAAGGAGTCTTCCTGAGTCCACCACCTCTGTACCATTTCCCCTCCTCTGTCTTTAGTGTTATTCTAGTTGACTACTCTGTTCCTGTAGCTGTAAATACAACATGCTGTTGACTTCATTGAATACAAGAATGCAGGTATGCACCAGCTATTTTAACATCTCCATTCTCATGTGAAATAGATATCCCAAAATTATTATGAACAAAACAGAATATTTCATCTCCAAACACATCCTGTTTCTCATCTAGTTCTCCACTAGTCTCTTTCTCCTTTAGCAAATAGTACTACGATACTCCAGTGACTCATGGGAAAGTCCTACAGGTCACTTTTTGTCTTCTCCCACCAATAACCCTTTAGAATAATTCTAAGCCCTGTCTTAGCAATATACCTTGAATCTGCCTCCACTTCTAATCCTATCTTTTCCACCCTAGTCCCAACCACTGCATCTCACTTCTTGACCATCCCAATAGTTCCCTTTTTGGTCTTTCTACTTTCACTCTTACCACCTCAAAATCATTCTTCACACAGTTATTAAAATGTTCTTTTTTGAACATGTATCTGGTATAATTATTCCCCTGCTCAAAATTTTTCAATGACTTCCTATGGCACTTAGAATACATTCCAAACTCCTTACCAGGGCCTAAAAGTTTCTGTATAATTTGATCTCTTTCTAACCCCTTTACCTTATTTTCTACCACTTTTGGTCAGTATGTCCCAGCTCTGATGACCTTCTTACTGTTATTAGAATGTGCCAAACTCTTTCCTGAATTGGGAACTTTCTTGACTTGTATTCATGGTCCCTGGAATGTTCTTATCCCAATTCTTCTCATTAATGTCTCCTTTTTATTATTCAGGTTTCAGCTCAAGTGTCTTCTTTTCGGAGGTTTCCTTGGTACCCTTTCTAAATAGTCAGTTCCTCTCTTTCATCACTCTATTATTTTACCTTTTATTTCCTTCATAACATATCACAATGTGAAGTTTTATTTTTACTTATATATGAGTGTACTTCAAAAAGTTCATGGAAAAACAGAATTAAAACATAATATTCATCTTTCATGAACTTTTCAAAGTACTCTCATATGTTCATTTACTATTCCCTGCCTTTTTCAACTAGAAAAACTCCCCAGTCTGTGAACCCATGTCTGACACATATTAGACACTCAAACATATGTTAAGCAAATGATTAATTATTTGGACTGCTTGTTTAAGTTGTGAATTTCTTCCTGCCCCCACACTACTGAATCAGAATTTTCAGGGGAGGAGTGTCCCTGGAAATTTTGATAGTTAATAACCGCCTAAATAATTTTTTATGCAATTGAAAGTTTAGAAATCACTGTTTTCTTCTGGATGAGGTCAGAACCTGGTCAAGAAGAACTTCTAAAGTGTGTAGTCATACATAACACGGGAGCCCCAATCTGCAAGGGAGATCTGCCTATTCCAAAGAACTCACCCAGTTGCCTAAGGGGTAGAGACAATGGTTTATTAGACTTATGAGAGTCACTGACAGCAGCCGGTCAGTCAGAAGATCCATGCCACCACTGGGTACATACAACAGTTACATAGTGAACAGATCAGTGTAGGGGTGTAAGTAACTTTCAGGCTTAAGTGCATACCCTCATGCAGCTCTCATAACTCAGAGCACACAGGAAATCTGGCTGAGTAGATAACTTAATCTACTTGCTAGTCTCATGGCGCCAGAATGCTTGTTCATTTACTTAGGGTCCCTGCTTCTTGGGCCCTCTGTTTGTCTTAAAGGGGAAGTGTCTTTCCTTGGATAACTACCTTGGCCAGGGGTAGTCCCCTGAGGGGGAGAGGGAACCCTGGTATATATGGGGAGAGGGGAATAGGGCTATGTCCAGCATTTACCCTACAGCATATTATCTGTTTCCTTTGGAATTCTAATTTACTTCACAAAAGAGCTGGTATATGTGGATAAGAGATGGATTTCTCTGGGAATGATTTTTCTGTGAGAGCATTAGAACTGGCCTCCTTCTGACTTTTGGGGAATATGGACTCTAGCTGGACTCTCCTTTAGAGTGTCTGCAGCTGAAATTCAATGTGGCTCTCCGCTCTTATTTCATTCCTGTACTAAAGTTTTGGCTACTCGAGGGAAACTGGAAACTTTCTTAAGCTATTGGAGGGAGGGACACCTGTTGTCAATGCCTTGTGTTTCACCTTGTTCTATTCTTGTCACCTACCTTCAGCTACTTTGATTTGACCTAGCATGTTTGGCCAGAAGTTTCATCTCAGCCTGGGTGTTATTGAATTCACATAGAATTCTGGAGAAACATTATTTCTTGGATATATTACCTGGTTTACACAAGAAAATAACCCATCAGGTGACATTTGCTCTTGATATCTGCATGAAAAATTAACAGAGATATTATTTACCAAACAGGAATATTATTAAAATATTTATTATTTTTTCTTTTGCTTCTCGGGTCTGAGATTATTCCTAAGATTATGAAAACTTTATGTATTCCTTAGAAATATGATATAAAATATTTTATTTCTATCTTTTGCTCTTTTTCACTTTGCCTAATGAAGCTAAATGTCATTTAAAATACCAGTTTGAGTACAGATTTTTTCTATTGAGTGAATATCTATTAAGCATGTAATTTTTGCTTGTCTACCAGTCAATAACCTATTTATCCATTAAGATTCAGCTCAAAATCACCTGTGGGACTTTTCCTAATTTGTACAGGCAGATCTGGTTTCCCTCCTGCTTAAGAAACAAAACAAAACAAAACAAACCCCCCCAAAATTCTCAGAATATTTTATTGGAGTACTTATTATACTTGTTGAAATTGTATACATGTTTACCACCTCTTACTATACTGTTAAGATCATTAAGGGTGAAAAAAAATTTTTGGATTTTCATCTAAATCTCAAGGATTCAGCACAATGGTTGACACAAAATAAGTATCAAGTTTTTTGATGAATGAATGAAAAAAAAAGATTAGATGGGGGACATGTGGGTAATAGTACTGAGTAGTTTTCTACTCAGGAAACTAACAGAATAGTGGAGTTTGAATTTAGCTGACAGTTTTTCTTTTTCATGAAAGCCTCTTTCAGTGATTATACATAAACACTACATGACTGTGATACCTACTGTTTCTATAGCTGATTGCATTTTAAAATAGCATAGTGTGTTTAGTTTGGGAAACTTAGTTTGGCAAAATTGTTGTTTTAACTGACATTTTCCAGAATGTTATCATATGCATTTATATTGCAACTTCCAAGAGATATACAAGGGTACTTCAAAAAGTTCATGGAAAGATTCGTATTATCTTTTCATTTTATTTTTCCATGAACTTTTTGAATTACCCTAGTATTTTGAGAGCAAACATTTATTTGGTTAACTATCAGTGCTTCAATACACATACTTTGAGAAACAGTGCTTCATTAGACCCTACACCCATAAGCCAACCATAGATTACAAAAGAAAAAGGAGGTATGACTAACAAAATTATTGGGAAAATATCCCACCAATACAATAATCAAAGATGTCAGGGATAGTAATAATGTTGCCCATATTCACTGGAGGAATAGGTGATTAATTTTAACAGACTGTATTTGCTTAACAAAACTAATAGTTAAAAGGAAATGACAGAGTCTTGTTTTTTTTTTTCCTTTTGAGAAAGTTACAATGACATTATATGAGATGGATAAAATAAAAGTTCTAATCTGAGAGTTAAGGACATATATCAAAGCCCAAAAAACAACAAAACAAAACAGAAAAAAGAAGGATAATGGCAAATAGCTTGTAGAGCTGGCCTTCCCAAATGCAGAGGCAACCAACGTTTGTCTTCGGTATGTCTTCAGGGCTCTAAGTGCCTATGGTCTCGTTGCCCCTCTGTCGGTCGCACTTTCCATGACTGCCTTTCCCCAGTCATAGAGTGGCCTCAATCTGTCAGCTGTAAGGTTGGGAAATAATCCCTCTAAAATTAATTTAAAAAATTATATTGAGGACTTTTTGGTCCTCTTGCTGTCCCTCCCACAGTTTTAACTGGGATCACTGACTTTAATACTAAGGAATGAATATTTAATATTTGAGGAACTTGTAATCCCTGGAAATAACCAAGGCAGATGGCAGTTTTCCTGCTCAATTCATGCCAAATAAGGCTGGCCTTGATTTGTATCCAGTTTATAGATGGATGCTGGCAGAATTTCCATCATTGATGCTAAGCGTCTCAGCTAAGAACAATTTAAACTTGTGGTGGAGAAATGTAATCTTTGTTCAAAGAGAACTTTTCTAATTTCCTGATAATGAACTTGTGGAGACAAAGGCAGCCATTGTGACACAGTAAAAGGCTTATTGTGCAAGTAGAATCTTGTTGGATGACTTTTGTCATAAACTGATGGGCAGTGTTTTTATTGCCACCTTTTCCTTCTTCAGGGATTTGCTGCACGAAAGCTCAGTCATACAATTTGTGGGAACTGATGATCAGGACAAATTGTTCCTCTAAAAAGCTCACAAAATTGTGCTATGTGTACTTACTTTATATGGAAGAGAATAAATAAAACTAAAAGCCTCTGAGCTTGGTTTTCCTATAGCTGACAAAAATGTTAAAACCTTTAAGACATATGCATATAATTTTTATGATGCTTGCATTGTATTGAGACAAAAAATTTTGTTCACGACTTGGCATTTTATGTGCCCTACAATTTCTATAGCAAAGTATGGGTAGGTGTAAAGTTACTCAGTTTGTTATTCTAATGTAATTGAGTAGGAGAAAACTGCTAATGTTCGAATATTGATTTTAGAAAGGTTTTTTTGTTTGTTTGTTTTTGTTTTGCTTACTAGAAGGAATCTTGCTCACTTATATGTTGATGTAGATCAGAGAGACAAAAAAGCTCTTTTATTGAAAATTAGGAATTTGAAAGTTTTATTAATATATTCCATTCAATGTATCTTCAACACTACTAAGTACTGGAGAATAGTTATATTTTTGTGATAATCCAGGATTTTACATTCCCTTTAAGAAGGATGCAAAAATGTGAATAAATTATTCTACTAGAAGTTAAAGTGTAATAAGATTCATACAAAGTGGAAATAAAAGGCTGTGGGGGGTGATGGTTCAAAGTGGAGAGTGATTAATTCTATTTAGAGAGACAGGAGAAAGTTTTTCATGAATGTCATAACATTTGATTTGAACCTTGACAGATAAAGTGGATTTTAACAGTGGTCAGAGGAGTGGACGTTTCATGAAGAGTAAGCCCCATATGCAAAGGCACAGCACGTGGAAGTGAAGGCCAGTTAAAGGGAATGGCAGTGTCCTGGTGGGTCTGAGTTTAGCATGTAAGGGAGGCTGCGGTGGTGGCAGAGGGATTTGAAAAATAGTTTGAGATTCACAGATGGGCGTCCTTGAATGCCGTGTGGAGGAAAGTGGATTTTACATTGTCTGTCAGAAATACAATTCAACTTATGTTTTAAAAGATAACTCAGGTAGCAGTGTGGCAGCTAGATTAGCAGAGGAGATGGGTGGCAGTTATCCCTATTAGCAGGGATTTGATTTTTTCTCTGAAGTAAAGTGAAAAGAAATAGACTTAACTAGTCTTCAAAATTGCCATCTGGGAGTCCTGGACTCAGAATTTATTTTAGTAGATATACTGCTGACACAAAGGCATAGGAGTTGGATAGGCCTGGTTTTGCATTTCTGCTCTGCCATGTACTAGGTCTATGACTGAGTAGGTTCATAGGACTTTCATGATCTTCAATTTCCTCGTGTGTGAAATGCAATTACTTTACAGAAATTATGTGAAGATTTGGTGATATAATGATTTGAGAAGTCCTTCGTAGCCTTCAAGCATGATATATATAATTTCTGTTTTAAAAATCTCACCCATTATCAGTTTCTTGAAGTTACAGATAGTACTTGTTTGTTTTTGGTATATGTTACCAACACAACAAGCTTAATACTTTACTGTATATAGAGTACAGACTTAATTATTCAAATATCTTTTGAACTGAATAAACCTCAGGCTCATGTCAATACAACGTATGCAACTATACAATACAAGCTGCTGAACAGACTTTCATTCATGATAATTCAAGAGCTGGATGATTTTGGCCACCTCCACTCCCCATGCTCTCCCTAGGATGTGTAGTGATCAAGTGTACATTAAAATCTATTAAATTTTATTTTTCTTCCCTATTGGTAATGCACATTTAGAAATTAGGAAACCAAGATCTTCCCTTTTATGTTTACTGAAGAAGACCACCAAAGATATTGACTAGAGAATAATATATGCTACTTCAATTACATTTATTTTTCTTTTATTAACAGGAATATTGATTCTTCAAGGAAGTGGCTCACATCAATTTTACAGTGACCTGAAATAAATGACAAGCATATGATTATTAATCCCAATGGGTCATTTTCTTGGGAATTTTTAAGTTTCTTGCATTTAATTATTAATAGTGGCTTAAAAGTGTATCTAGTTCAAGGACTAAGAAACTTTCTGGTCACAAAGACTGAGTAGGTGCAATAAAGAAGGCAGAGGCCTTTAGTAGTAGGTATTAGCTAACAGTTTTTTGTTTCCTAGAACAGTCCTCTGGGTCCTAATTTAATCTTCAGTATAGTCTACACTTCCTCAATTCATCCAGTAATTGACAGACCATTCACTTTATTTTTGATATGATGAGATGATAGGGTCCTCTGTGATAGGTGGAACACTCAGCCTTTCAGATTTTATTATAATGTGACACCCAGAAGCTAGGTTTGGGGTTTTAGTATTGGAAAAATTACATGATTTCCTAAGGAATAGGCTGATGTCTAATTTAGACCCTAGGTTCACAAGTTCATCTAATATGACCTCTACTTTTGTTAAACCTTTGCCTTACTCATATTTAGCCCTATGATTCAGTCCAAAATTTGCAGTTTCGATAATAGTAGAAAATGTTAGAAATTACTTTAAAAAATATTTTGATAAGAAAGGGCTTGTTTCTATTACATCACAACAAATGAGGGATTTAAACTACTATGCTGGTTGGATCATGTACGAGGGATCTTCTAAAAGTTCATGGAAAGATTTGTATTATCTTTTAATTTTTCTATGAGTTTTTTGAAGTACCCTTGAATGTACCTCTGAGTGGAGACCCCAACAATTTCTACCAGAGAAAACACTGAAACAAACTGGAACTTAATGGGACTAACTGGGAACATTGTAACTTTTTTTTCATGAAATGATGCATTTCCACATGTGATGAATGTCCACAGATAACAAACTTAAAAATAAAGTTTGTACTGTGTATACTTACCACTTATTTAATCTTTAATTATACTGTGACTTTTCTTTCATATTTACTTTCCACTAGGAGGGGTAGCTGCAGAGTCAGACAAAGGTATTAAATCAGGAAAAAAAATTCTAATCCATGGATATCTTCGGAATGGTGGTGGATATCGGCCAAATGGATATCGGTAGGGGGGCACATAAATCTCTGCAGACGATTCATCGCTTTCACTGACCTGTTGAAAGAAAGAAATTAAAAAGTCTTGTTTTACGCTTTACAAAAAAGAGAAATAAAGCAGCTTTTTTTTGTAATATGTTGGTCTTCATTTTTAAGAAGAGACTTTAGAAACTCTAAAATCATTTTTTCGTTTCTGTGTATACTATGAAGAGAAATTTGATTACTTTTTAGAAAATTATTTTAGAGATAAACATGTTCCTATATCTTTGTATTCAAAGCCAATTTTTTTTGGATAACTATTTCTATAACTATAAGCCTAAGAGGGGAGGTGTGAAGTATCATAAAATTTCCCCCTTTGCTCTCACATAAGGTCTTTACTCAAACCATGTGTTAGAAACACTTTCCTTCTTCATATTGTTTCTTTCTTTCCTCTTTCCCTCCCCGTCATCTGTCTATATCACTACCAATTTCTGCATTCTTAATATTCTATTTATAGTTTTTCCTCAAAACCATGCTTTTTAGGTAACAGAATTTCCACAAACATAAATCTCGAAACAAGACTTTCTCTCTTCAAATTTATTTTCTTTCCCCTTAAACATTTTTGTTAACTGTTTAGATCAAAATATTCCTTTAGTGAATTTGCCACTGGTAAGATCATCAAAGCTGGCCCATATCTCCTAATTCTCAAGTTTTAATTATTTTTTTTTTACCTTCTTCTGAATGGGCTTTGTCGAGCTATGCAGTCTGGAGGCATGAGCAGTTATTAGCCCTCATAAGGTGAGAGAATTCTAGTAAAAAATATTGTAACTCAATTCATTTCAGAGTGATCCAAATTTCAGTCTTGGTCCCAGTGTTACTTGAGATGCCCAGATGATTCCCTTTACACAAGCAGAGCTCAAATCCTCAAAGTCTGAACCTCTGTGAAGTACTAATACCCAAAACTCATTAGTAATCTCTCTAGAGTGTGGTATGTCTGGATAAATGAATGTCTTTAACCACAGTTATGAATATATCATGTGGAAAGTTTATATGTAAAGAAGAGAAAAAGTTACTCACACTTCGTTTTTCTCGTTCCTGGTCTTCAGAGACCTGCAGCTCAAACAGTGAAGTTAATTTAGCTCGGGGTGATAAAAATACACAAAGAAATATATATGTATTCATGAGGGAAATAATTTGACTCTACTACCTAATATTGTTTCATAGTGTCCACTTTTTAAAAGTTTTGGATTTGATTGTCTAAGAAATATTATAGAAACTATTTTCCCAAAAAGTGTTTATATGTATTCTTAAATGGCTCAAATCCACCACTGCATCAGGGCTATATGGGACTGAATTATGCACTGAACAGTGCATTATGATTCATAATATTTAAATGTGACTACGGTTTATAATATTTTCTGGAATAGAATGTTAAAGAGGCAAGTGTTACCTGTACTTATAAAGTAGAGTACAGTGTGTGGAGGGACAAAATTCCTTAAGATTCATGAGTTAGAACAAAAAATGCATAAATATTTTGGAATGTAGAAGTGAGTACTTACCGGGAAACCAACAGTTATTGCCAAGATGGCTGTAATCAGAAGAAGAACTTTCATCTTATTCAGAAATATTCTAGAAGTCAGCAGAAAAACCAAATATTAAATTCAGAAGATTCAGCTAGTACAGATTATGTAAATAATAGCTGTTTGACCTTGGGCAAGTCACTTATAATCTTAGGGCATTAATCTATTTGTTAATGAAGACTTTTTTTTAATGTAAAATCAAAGGTGTTTTGCAATTTTATAGCTATATTACATCAGTTCTTTTAAATTAAACATTCACATGTTATTTAAGAATAACACTTCTCTGTACTCAGTAATAAAAGTAAAGTTTCTGAAATAAAATAATACCACAGTTTATAGAGAGAATGTTGGTGTGGGGGTAAGCAGTTATTTAGAGATCTCAGAAAGTTCAAAACAACATTCCATGTAAAAATATCCACAAAATTAATTTATGTGACAGAATAATTTGCATTGGTTCCAGGCAACCCATAATAATCCATGCTGTTCAGAAGAATCTATTGTTGACATTTGGGAAAGATATTTCCAAAGCATTCTATTCTATTTTAATTTCCATTATAGATTCCTTATGTTATCATACACACTGTTATAATGTATCAGTTACAATATTGATAATAAATATTTAGAAAACTAAGCTAAATTAAATCTTTAATCAATGATTATATTATATAATGGAGAATACAATAAAACATAGAAAATTTTGCATTTTCTTTTAAAACATTTTCTCACTAATATAATAAGCATGTGTATATTACTTGATTTTGTACATTAATGGGAATTTTTCTTTATAAGATGTCATCATTAGTCATTAATCCTCTTTGTCATAGTGTAGATGTGGTAGATATTAGAGAGCACAGAGGGGGATTTGAGAAAGGCAATGAAGTTGGAAAGGGAGATTGGTTAAGGGACTTTTCTTGAGTTGGCCTCGTATTTCAATTATTTATTCATTCATAAAGTAGTCTTGATAACTGCTGACTTGTCAGATTTTATTTTAGGCTTTGGGTATATAACAGTTGAGAAAGTCCCTATTTTATAGACCTTTAATTAGCACACTGTACAGGTCAATACATTAAAAGTTTGTTGAAGATTATTTAATTTGACTTTTTACATTGAGGAAAATATCGGTTTCTCAAATCATTATCATTCTGAGATCACTTTGAGATGATTAATGAAGATTCTAAGGAGATTTCATAACCTTCTAATGTTTCCTACATATCTATGAGACAGAAGAATGAAACGTAAAAGAGCAATGTAGCATAGTTTAGAAGTCTGTCTTTATTTTTGATCACATTGATCAAAATTCAAAGTAGGATTAAAGAATACCCAATGATGTAGTGATTTTAATGACAGGAACTTAAAATTCCAATCAAGTTCAGAATTCTTTAGGCAGATTGGCAGTAGGAAATTGAGTAAAAATTATAAACACACACACACACACACACACACACACACACTTCTCACAGACACACACATACACACGCAGAGCCTGCTTTCTATGTGTGAAGCATTGTGCTAGGCACTGTCAGGAATGCAATGATAAAGTATGATTTCTTCCATACAGAAGCTGCTTAAGGAAAGACAGATAAAGATATTTTTATAATGTAAAGTGTGATATGTATTTAGAAATTATGGAACATTGACAACATATAGAAGAAGAAAGAGACAGATCAAGGAAATAATTTGGGGATGATAGATTTCAAGTGAAGCTTTTACAATACAGTGATTTTCAACTGGTTTCCAGGATTATTCAAAAGCACATTAAGCAAAGAAGTAAGTAAACCATATGGCAGACTCTTTCAAATCATGCTTCATCGTCAGGACATAGCATAATTAGCAACTACTTTCTTTCATTTTTCTACTTCTCAAGCTGTAATAGCCATAGCAGTATATTGCTGTGTGCTAAAGACTAAATGATGTTCTGAATAAATTAGATGCAACTTCCTAGAGCATCAATTTCATTCAAGGAATTAAAAAAAACCAAGTAATTTTTATATTAAAATGAACATGATACATTATAGAAGGGAATACAAATATATTTTAAAGATAAAACAGGAGGCCCCAAGTAAATTGTCACTTGTTCATACTTCAGAGAATCACTGGCAATAAATATTCCCTCTTTTTGCTGAATTGAGGCTCATAAAATTCAAAATGATGAACCTGAGCTTATGCCCTCCCAGCCATTAGCACCCCAACCCTACAAAGATTCATTTATGTTCACTATAAAATATGCACTTCCTATGGCAGTATGGTGATTTTAAGAAAAAGTTTTGCAAACAGAAATACTCAAAATGGTTGTTTAATTACTTACTAAGTTTGCAAATTCAAGCAACTCTTACATGATAGTCTCAATAATTTTAATTTTGACCCTTTGTAGAAATGTATATATATATATATATATATATATATAATATGCATCTATAAGAGATAAAAATCTTAGTTTACAATGATATTTAAGACCTTTCTTACCTCAATCTTTCCACTCAGCTCCTTCTCTGTGATGTTGTGAGAAATGGTAGGTGATTGGCTATTTTATATACTCAGAAGGTAATGGAATGAAGAAGTCTGTGGCTTGAAGGCCTCTCCCTGGGATCAGTTATTACTTAGTTGGATCATGACTATCACAGTGTGTTGAAATTGGGGAATAACTGACATTTACAGTTTCATGGAAACTTTGGCTGGTTGACTACCAAATGTATGCCTTTGTGGTTTTCTATTCAAATTTTGTTTGGCTTGTGCATTTGAAGCTTACCACTTCACATAATGTTGCTTCATGCTCTTTTTAAAATTTTTTTCTTTAACTTCCATAATTAAAAAATATCTTAAAGTATTCTATTGGTATTGATTATAATCTATTGGAAAGCATGTTTGGTAGTGTTGGGATTTTGAGAAAATAAAGAATCTAAAAATGTTAAAGATGGGGGCCGGCCCGGTGGCACACTGCTACAGTGCACCGCTTGAGAAGTGCGGCGGCGCTCCCGCCGAGGGTTCGGATCCCACATACAGACCGGCCGCTCACTGGCTGAGCGAGGTGCGGGAGCAACACCGAGGGTTGCGATCCCGTAGCCGGTCCCGGTCCGGTACGGGCGTGACACTGAGGGTTGCGATCCGTTGCCGGGCACGAAAAAAGACAAAATGGAAAAAAAAAATGTTAAAGATGGGATTAAAATCTTTTGCATGATTCTGCTTTCAGCTCTTTGCTTTTAGTGTCAGGGTTAGAGTTTCATAGGTCAATGAACCATATCTTGGAGCATCAAAGCATCTTGGTTACCTTACGGAATACTATACTCTGTTGTTCAATTAATATGCACTCACAGCACTAAGGGTATAATCATCAAGTGTTGAACTAAAGACTAGAGCCCTCAAAAAAAATTCAAGAATCACCTTAAATATGCATGAATATTGTATACACTGTAGTGAAGAGTCATAAAACTTGAGCTTTTTATCACTTGAGAGCTCTCAAGAGTATTGCATATTTGAGTTCAATTTCTATCTTGGGTCTTATTCATAAAATCTTTGCCTAGGCCTACATCTTGGAACATTTCCTGTGTGCTTTCTTCTAGAAGTTTTATAGTTTCAGGTCTTACATTTAAGTCTTTAGTCCATTTTGAGTTGATTTTGCATATGGTGAGAGATAGTGGTCTAGCTTCATTCTTTTACATGTGGATGTCCAGTTTTCCAGCACCATTTATTGAAGAGGCAGTCCTTTCCCCAATGTACATTTTTGGTGCCTTTGTCAGAGCAGTTGCATGTAAATATTTGGACTTATTTTTGAGTTCACTAATCTATTCCATTGATCCATGTGTCTGTTTTTATACCAGTGCCATGCTGTTTGGGTTACTATAGCTTTGAAGTAATATTTTGAAGTCAAATAGTGTAATGCCTCCTGCTTTATTCTTTTTGCTCAGGATTGCTTGACTATTCGAGATCTTTTGTTGTTCCATATGAATGTTTGGATTGCTGCTCTATTTCTTTTTTTTTTTTTTCCTTTTTGTCTTTTTTACTGACCGGTAACAGGATCGCAACCCTCAGTGTTGTGCCTGCCCCTCGCTCAGCCAGTGAGTGGGAACCGGTCTCCACATGGGATCCGAACCCTCGGCGGGAGCGCCGCCGCGCTCCCAAGCGGCGCACTCTCCAGTGTACCACCGGGTTGGCCCTGTTATTCTATTTCTGTGAAGAATGTCATTGGTGTTTTGATAGGGATTGTGTTGAATTTGTAGATCACTTTGGGTAGTATGATCATTTTCGTAACATTAATTCTACCAATCCATGAGCATAGAATGTCTTTCCATTTTTTTGTGTGTCCTCTTCAATATCTTTTATTAGTGTTTTGTAGTTTTCCTTGCAGAAATCTTTTATCTCCTTGGTTAATCTATTCTTAAATATTTTATTTTTTGGTGGCTATTGTAAATGGGATTGCTTTCTTGATTTTTTTTCCAGTTCGTTGTTGATGTATAGAAGCACTACTTTTTTTTTTTTTTTTTGTATATTGATCCTGCACAGAGATTATACAGTCCAAATTACAGTAGTGCATCAAAGTCCCTTCTCTTTCTTTCTTTTATCTTTTCTAGGAATCAGTTCTCAAGAGAAGTCAGGAAAATAATAATAGCTAACATTTCCTAAGGACGGTAAGTGTTGAAGCACAAACTTAAGTGCTTTATATTATACCATTTAATCCTCAAAACAACCACGCCAAACAAACAAGAGCAAAGTACTATTATCAACACCATCCCATCTTACAGATAAAGAGAATGAGAATTAGAGAATGTTAGTAATTGGTTTAAGGTATTATAACTAGCACTCTGGCAGAGAATGTATTTAACACCAGTAATTTGGTTTCAAAACATACACTCTTAACTAGCTCTTTGTACCATCATTTTAGCAGAAGGTTAGAAAACTCAGCTCAAACTCAGAGACATTAAGCTTTAT
This sequence comes from Galeopterus variegatus, assembly GCF_000696425.1. Lineage (NCBI taxonomy): Eukaryota > Metazoa > Chordata > Mammalia > Dermoptera > Cynocephalidae > Galeopterus > Galeopterus variegatus. The sequence goes on from NW_007728571.1 coordinate 111,366, forward strand.
TTACCTATAAGTTAAGATTTAACCTTATCTCAGTAATTTAAAGAAAACTACATGAATTAGAAACCTAATTTATTACACTTGGTGTGCTATTGTATATTGGTTTTCATCTTGAACAATATGGAATCAGAACAGATTTCCCTAGGGCTAGTGATGACAGGTGTGTATGTGTGTGTGTGTGTGTAACATACTATCTACTTCTTTACCTGAAACCTGTATTTCAATTTCTTCTAGTTATCTGAAATTGCTCTAACAAAAGTTGCCAGTTAACACTTAATTGTGAAAAACCATAAACGCTTTTCTGTCCTTGTGTCATTTCACATTTTTCGACTTAATAGTGGTGACTATTCTCATGTAGAAACCTATATTTCTCCTTCTTGGCTCCTTAAAACCACTTTTCCCTGTTCTTTTTCTTCTGATAGCAACCTTAAGTCTTATTTGCTGATTCTTTTTCCTCAGCTTATTGTACTTGACCTTTTATCTTCTTAGTCTTAACTTGCTCTGAATAATATAATCTACTTCTGACTCCATACACTATAATTTTAGCTAACACCATTTCCCAGTTCCCAGAATGTTTTATCCAACTGCATAATCCATTTAAACGTCTGATGGCTACTTCAAACCCATCCTATTCAAAACTGAACTTATTATTTTTCCCACCAAATCTGCTTCACACCTTTATTTAATCCCTCAGCTGATGGCCATCCATCACTCAGTATCCAAGCAAGAAATTGGAGACTCACCCTGTTCTTTCCTTGTGCCCTCCCTTGCATATCAAATGGTTAACATTACCCTTCTTGTGTGTTCCTGGAATCAATCTCTTTCATATCTATTGCCAGTTTCTTAGTTTAGTTCTTCATTCCCTCCTGGACTGTTATAATATCCTCTTAACTAGATTCCCTCTCACCAGCATTTTTCCTCTTCAATCCATCTTCCTCAGTAATGCTATAATGATCCTCTAAAGTGGCTTTCAAAGTTTTAAAATGGAAGCCACAGTAAAAAACAAAAACAAAAACATTATATTACATGTCATAACTCAGTGCGTGCCCACATGCAGACACACAATTGAGATGAGGGTTTATAAAACAATTCTTACCTTGCTACGTGAAGAACATGCTGAAATTTTCTATTCTATTTCATTTTCAGGTAAGTTCTGTTATATTCTAATCTTTTCTATCCTCTTCCATTCTATTCTAATTTATTCTTTTTAAAATCTAGTATTGACCAACAAAGTTTATTTCACCACAGAAAAAGATTAAAAAAGAGGCAGAATGCTAACAATTGGTTCATTTAGATTAAATGTGATTTGTTGTTCAGTGTATTATCCCTACTAATTTGAAGGCTTAAGCATTTTCAAAATCAAATATTGGAAAAAATTATTTTCTAAAACATTTTGTCCCTTATTGAATTGTAAGCTCCTTTAGGGCAAGGATGACGCATTTTCAGTTGTTAGGTGTCCAATGCCTAGCATAATGACTGCCATATCATAGGTGATCAATACATATTTATTGTTCAAAGAATATGCATTTGACTAGTTCCTAAGAAACTGGGAAGGAATTGCTTTATGAAATAAGTTAAAAGATAAGAGGATTCTAATCTGGAGAGAGAAAGTCTGATTTGTATGAAAAATTCAATGTTGTCATAGTGGAGTTCACTAAGCAACTGCAGGATACTTTCTGGTGCTGTGGTTGATATATAATTTTAGACTAATGGATCAAAAACTATTACTTAGTATGGCAGTGCAAGACATTGTTGACCCCAGACTTAACATATGGAAAGCATTCTTTTTCAGTTATAATTTTAAAATAGTTGCAATTTTCAGTAATTAAGCCTGATCCTTACATGTGTGCAAATATGTATGCAAACCATGTGACAGTTGTTTTCATGCCTTTGGTGTGTAAGCTTTTCCAAAGTCTTTAAAATATTTAGTGTTAAGTCAGTTGACTCTACACTATTTAATGCTATGCTGTGCACATTGCAGATAATGAGCAATTATTAGCTGAATTGATGGAATATTTTTCTCTTAGCCATGAATTTATCTTCTTAAGGGGAAACTTTGCTTTATCTTTCAAGGGTAATCTCCCCATTACAGATTCTTTTTTAAGAGAATCTAGGTAGGTGAGGAAGAGAAAAAATGTTCTCATTGAAAACCATCTAGTTGTTAGCTGTACTTGAATTTGTGGTTCATTTTCAAGGTGAAGCTGTCAGCTCTAGGTTTGTGAAAGGTTTTGGTATTACTTTTCCAGGATAGTACTTTGACAGAAAAATCCAACACAAAGAAGCTATACATTTCCAACGTTGGTATGACTTTATCATATTGAACTGGATTCAAATGGACACGTTTTGCTTTCTTGATCTTTGGCTTTCTTTTGTGTTGGTCCACAGGCAGTCCTGATAAGCTACCAGGTTGCATAAAGCCACAGCAATATTGTTTCTGAAAGTCTAGCTACCATAAGGCAGTAGGGATAACAAAGTCAAGCATGGATCCCTCGAAGCTACATGAGGTAGTGAGAGTTATAGATGTGATATGTAGATGAGTATTTAGATTTTTAGATACTCTTCTTTATTAGTTGTAAATAAGTCAGACTCTCTGAGCCTTCATTATTTCATCTGTAAAGAGAATTCTCTGGAACAGAGAATGAAATAAAATGAAATATATAAAAACACTTATCATGGTGTCTGACTTCATAAATGATGGTTTCAGCTGCATCAAAGCCATCATCTTAAGACACCCTTTGCGAGTAGCTTTGAGTAGATCAGACTTCTTCCTGCCACACATCCTCAGTGTTCCTCGGATAATTAGGTTCTTCAGCTAATTTAAAGGTATATGAAAGCACCTTAAATAGTAATTGGAACCAGATAGGTGCTTGATATGTTAGTTGAATCTGAATATAAGCAGGGAAATTTTGAAACCAAGCAGCATCAGGTAGGAATAATTATTCTTTCTGGTTGATGATCTGGTTGTGTAACCTCCACAACCACCAAATATTGTCTAACAAACTATAATTCTGGCTGAATTTATGCAGTAGAAGCTACTTTCTTGTGTTAATATTAGCTCAAATGGCTAGAATTTCATTAATAAAAGACTGACAGTACAAAAATTATAGCTACAAAAATCTCTGTGCAAAGTCTTGAGCATGTGGTTGTTCTTTAAAGGACAAGAGTGACTCAAGGGAGAGCAGCTAGGATGTCTTGCCTGGATAGAGAAGTTGGACAGGATTTTTTCACGTGAAAGAGATTATGGATTTGTTTTGGGGGATTCACATGGCAGAAATAAAAATTAATATATCAAGATATTAAAATACCTTCTAAAGAAAAACTTTTTAAAGATTAAAAATACTCATCTCTTCAGATATTCAAGGAGATGCTGGGTGGTCACAGACTAAGATGTAGCAGAGAGGATCTTTGTGTAGCCAATGGAATTGGTTAGATGACCCATCTGTACTCTCTCTACTATAACACTTTCAGATTGAGTGTTACATAAGAATACCCACCGTAAAGAACAGGTTTAACAACTAACTACTTAAAGCCTTAAATTGAAAGATTAGAATTAGTAATAGGGAAATGCGCATTGTGAGCCACATTATGGGAAGCGTTAGCAATGGATTAACTCACTATTACCTCCATAAAAGAGCAGAAATATTTTATATATATTGACTACAAAGTTTGTAAACGTTTAATACATGCATACTATTTAGGAAAACAATCATCACTCTCTTCTGTGAATTGAAAACCAAGAGAGGGGCCGGCCCGGTGGCGCACTGCTACAGTGCGCCGCTTGGGAGCGTGGCGGCACTCCCGCCGAGGCTTTGGATCCCACATACAGACCGGCCGGCCACTCACTGGCTGAGCGAGGTACGGGCGTGACACCAAGGGTTGCGATCCCGTTGCCAGTCCCAGTCCGGTACGGGCGTGACACTGAGGGTTGCGATCCGTTGCCGGTCACAAAAAAAGACAAAAAGGAAAAAAAAAAAAAAAGAAAACCAAGAGAAATGATCTAACCTTTACCAGGCTTGCATATATATCAATACTAAGGAGGAGTTTTTTACTTTAAAAAGACTGTGATGTCTTCCTTCTAAGGTAATGGACACAGAAAAATTAATGCTTGAATTGTTTTCAAAGCCTCTCCAAACATTATGTATTCAAGTAGAAGTGAACTTAGTGGCTGTAGATTCCTGCAAAAGAATTAGAATCCTGTGTGTTAATGTTGTAGAATCCGAGTGGTTGTCAATTCCCCAATATCCATGGAATACTTGGCACCCAGCTGTTAAAAAGGGTTTGCAGAGTTCTCTTGCTTCCTGGGGTTAGTACCAAAGTGCCAGAGCCACAACCAGATAATCCATGTCCACTATACTCTTCACTGGAATGGGCCCGGCTCACACTGGCACCAAGTATGTGCTTAATAAGTACTTACGGAATAAATAAATTAAGCTCTTTAAGACCTGTCTTGTACGTTTTGTGGTGTTCTTTACAGTTATACTACACCATATCTTAAAACTCAAAGGCCAACAACTGAGAAGCCCTGTATATTAACTGTCCCCACTCAGGAAATATGATTTTACTGGTATAATTTGAATTTATACCAAATTTTATTAATAATTTGACATATTTTATGTAGCTTAAATGGTAGAAATTGCCATATTGGACATAAATTACAGATAGCTTATGTAGCCCATTCCAATACTTCCCTTCCACTCTGCAAAATATATATTTTCTTTGGTTAAAGTAATGGAGATTTAAATATAAAACCACAAAAAATTAAAGGCTTCCTTTTATGTACTATCATATTATTTTTTTTCTAGAATGTTTGAATAGAACCTAAATATTTTGATATAAAACATGTTTTATAGTACATGTCTGTATGAGTATCACATAGCTCTCTGTAGATAGTCTTCCTGTGGCTCCTGCTCAAAGACTTTTTTCCTGATTCATGCTCCTATCGCAGAAGTTAAGAAAGGGGCCTGCAGAATCATGCATCTAGGTGTGAATCAGTCCCCTCCACTTACTAACTGATTTAACTTGGACAAGTCTTGTAATCTTTTATAACCACTCAGTTTTTCAGCATTAAAATCACAACATTTTTTCCCTACTTGCCACAAAGTTTTAACAATTTTAATAAAAATGATGCTTTCTATATGGCAGTGCGTTGATATCAAAAGTTTTGTACTTGACCTGTTAGTCTCCTATCTGATCTTTTCCATGTTCATGGGCCAGAATTTCAAGTTATCGTACCCTTAATTTATTGTTGAATTATTGAAATATAAGGTTTCTGTATTTAACAAACTCTAAAGAATTTATACTATTTAAGGTAACATTGTGAAAATGCTCATGTACTAGAAACTGACATGATTTACATAAATTACTATATATATATATATATATATACACACACACACACACACACATTCACAATAGTCCTATGTGATAAACTATAAAATTATTTCTATTTTACAGATGAAGAAAAGTATCTAAGATTACAAATCTAGTAAATTGTGTAACTGGAATTGAGAATTAGTCAGATCCTAACCACAACACAAGGAACATGAAATGAATTAGAGAAAAATCCACCTAGTGAATCATAAGGGAACTGTAGAAATTTTAAAAAACTTTATCATTTTATTAAAAAGACTTTTTTGTATTAAAATAGTTACGGTCAAACAAAAGCCTGCTATATAATAAAGATAGTCTTTTAGTTTTATATACTTTAAATAATAACTACATATTTTAAAAGATGATACATTTTATTGGGACAAGGGAAGTTCTGAAACTAGATACAAAAATATTTTTTTATCATAATGGGATACCTTAGAAGGTAAATATTAATAATTGTCTTATTATTAAGATATATCAAATACGCAAAATTCTTAATAGAATTTGAAATGATATACAAAATGTATTGGTAGTATTTTCATGTGTTATGATTTGGGGAGAATTAGTAAACAGGGTTACTCAGCTATTGGCCCTTCTACTTATGTTATTGAATTATTGATGAAGAGAGTAAGGTTATTTCTGAAGTAGGTTATATTCATTAATTTATTGAGCATTTTTTGTGCTTTAATTATATGCCATGCACTATGCAAGTCACTGTATAATGGTGAACAGGGAAGAGACATTGTCCATGCCTTCCCAGAGCTTGCAGCTTATTAGACAAATTAAACAAAAGTAACAATAGAATTTATATGTGAAATGGCTGAGGAAGTACAGTACTACAGAAATACCTGAAAGACCTAAAAGTTGATTAGGCATTTGCTAAATGGCGAGGATTAGAAGCAGTGTTCCAGACAGAGGAAACATTGTATGAAATTTCAGAGATCAGAAGTACATGTCATATTTCACAGAATACAAAGGAATTTACTTTTGCTGGAGTATAACAATCAAAGGGGTAAATGGCAGAGGTATGATAAGTGATTGTGGACCTTTTAAGCCAAGTAAAGATGTTTTTAATCTTAACAGATACCAACTGGAATTAAATGGTTTCAAGCAGAGGGGGGACATGATTAGGCTTCCATTTCTGAATGATCACTCCATGTTAGCAGAGCAAATATAGAGGTGTTGTATAGTAATCCTCCTAAGAGGTAAAGGTGACCTTCAGGAGAATAGTGACAGTGAAGACAAAGGGAAAGAAATTCAAGAGATACTTACAGAAAACCTTCAGAATATAGATTTGCATCTTCTGGTAGTGACAAAGAGCTTATATTGAACTAAACTTTCCGTTAGTAACAGTTATAAACTCTGGAAAAAACACACAAAAAACAATATTTTGAAGGCATTGGACAGTGACCAAATGTAGGCAGAAACTCAAGGAAATTAGACTCTTGTGAGAAGGGTGAAATCCATATTTGTTTGGCTTTTCCTTTATAGGCATTCCCCATCTGCAGGATATTGAGACAGTTAGACCTCAGTAAGGAAATCATAGTCATATTAGCCTGAGGCATCAGGGGGGTTTTTGGGGATGCCAGAGGAGTACAGTCCCCAATAGAAGGAATCCTCTGAGGTGGGAGCCTTAAAATCTGTGTGTATACTCCCACCAAATCCTTGGCTGACCATTGAAATATGCATGTGCAAGGCAAGATATTAAAGAGCTCAGGGGAAAACAACAGCTGGAAGACTGAAAAGGTGAACAGAAATTTCAGCCTTTTTTTTTTTCCTTGCCATGGAGACTGAGTTAGGAGTTAGAGTCCTACCAGCTTAGAGGAATTTGATAAACACTCCAGACTTTCTACCGAAACACCAGAGAGGCAACCCCATAGGTATAAAGACCATGCTGATAGGACTGAGTTTTGCCCTTAGCACTAAGGCAAATGTGAAATAAATATTTGAATAAACAAAACAAAACAAAATAGACCTCTACAAGGTCAATGCAATCAATACAACATTCTTTGGAGGAAGATGACAGAATTCAGAGTTTCTATCATTTACAAAGTCACCACACAGTAAAAAAATAACCCTCCCTCCCCCCCAAAAAGAACCAAAACTAGATATGTGAAAGAAACGGGGGAATGTGACCCCGTACTCAAAAGTAAAACCAGTCAGTAGAAGCAGATCCACAGAAATCTAGATACTGAAATCAGCAGATAAAAACTTTAAAATTACTAGGATAAACATGTTAAAGGATTGAAAGGGGGCCGGCCCGGTGGTGCACTGGATAGTGCGCCACTTGGGAAGCACGGCGGTGCTCCCGCCCGAGGGTTCGGATCCCACATACAGACCGGTTCCCGCTCACTGGCTGAGCGAGGCGCGGGGGCAACACTGAGGGTTGCAATCCCGTTGCCGGTCCCCGGTCCGGTATGGGGGCAACACTGAGGGTTGTGATCCATTGCCGGACACGGAAAAAGACAAAAGACAAAAAAAAAAAAAGGATTGAAAGGAATACGATTAATATATTTGAGTGAAGGGCTTAGGAAACTTCTGTAGAGATAAGAAAACTATTAAAAAATCAAATGAAAATCATAGAATTAAAAATTTTAAAATTTGAAATAAAATATTCATTAGATGATATTAACAGTAGAAGCAGATTGGATATAATAGAAGAAAGGATCACTGAATCTGAAGGTCAAAGGAAATTTTTCAAACTAAAGTACGATAGGCTCAGTGACCTAAGGAATAATATCAAATAATCTAATATACATGTAATTGGAGTTGTAAAAAGAAAGGAGAGAAAATGGACAGAAAAATAATCAAAGAAATACTGAGCAAAGTTCTCCAAATTTAATGAGAAACCAACACAAAGATCCAGGAACCTCATTGCAGACCAAATAGGATTCCTACTATGATAATTACAACTGAAAAGCAAAGATACAGAGAAAGCCTCAAAAGCAGCTCTAAAAAAAAAGACACATTGCATATAAGGGAACATCAATATGAATAATAGCTGGCTTTCCATTCGAACCAAAGGAAGCCTGAAGATGTGTAATAACATCTTTAAATCATGAAAAGAGAAATCTGCAAACTCAGAATTCTATATACAAGAAAAATAATATACAAAAATGTGGTCATAATAAACGCATTTTGGGGCAAATAAAAACTGAAGGAATTCACAGCAGTAAGATACAAACTAAATAAATTTTTGAGAAATTTCTTGAGATTAAAGGAAAATTATATCAGATAAAAACTCATGTCTGTTGGAAGGAAGGAAGAGCACTTCAATTGGTAAATACGTGAGTAAATATAATGTTTTTCTTTTCTTAAATTCTTTAAAAGTTAATTGGCATATGTGAGAAGTAGTAACCTTCAAAAAAGAGGACACACAAATGGCCAATAAACATAGAAAAAAATATAACACAGTTAGTGATTGGGTAAATGCAAATTCAAACCATGAGATGCCTCTTTATACTTATTAAAATAGCTAAAATTAAAAATGACAGAGAATTCTGAGCTATTTAACACATTAGACCACAAGTATACTGAGATATAGGTCTAGGAGTCAGTGATTATTTGTAAATGCTATTAAACTCACAATAGAAAGGTTCATGCAGCAGTTTTTTAGAGAGAGAAGAAAGGAGGTCTGAGGTCAAACTGTGAAGATTAACTTTTAAGGGATGTGTGGCAGAAGAGAAACTCATGAAAAAGATTAAGAAAAAAAACAGACAATTCTAATTGTGGGTCAGAAAGTGGAGGAAATGGAATTCCTATACATTGCTGATCAGAATATAAGATGTTACGGCCACATTAGAAACTATTTAGCAATCTCTTATAGCATATACTTATCCTATGAGTTAGATCCACTTCTTGGTATTCATTCAAGAGATATGAAAATATATGTTTACAAAATGAGATATACAAGAATGTTCATAGCAGCTTTATTCCTAATGGTCAATAATTAGAATGGATAAAGAAACGGATATGTATTCATACAATATACCACTTCAGCAATAAGTGGATGAATCACAAAAACATTATGTTGAGTAAAAGAAGCCAAGCATAAGAGACTGTATAGTGTATGATTTAATTTATATCAAGGTCCAGAAACAGGAAAAATTAATGTATGACATAAGGAAAGAAAAGTAGTTGCTTATCATGAGAAAGTGGGGACTAGACTGGCTAGAAAAAAACTGGAAGGAACTTCATGGGAGTGTTGGAGATGTTCTGTATCTTCATGGGGTGGTAGACACAAGGTGTACATTTATCAAGCCACAAGTTAAAATATATTCATATGAAAGTTTTATTATGCTATAATGATAGATTGGATATAGATGTAATGTTGGGGGTGAGGTCGTGCATGGATTCTATGTTTCTCTTTTACAATATGTTTAGATAGGAAGCATTCAGTGGGGAAGGATTTGTAGGGGAAGTTTTAAGGATTACCAAATATAAATATAGATGATTTTAGAGAAATTATTCTATATTGAACTTTTCTGGTTAAATCCGTTCAAAATCTAACAGCTTCTTTTGCTTTGCTTTTCTCTTACTGAGCTGGGAGGAGGAAATTGGGATGCCAGGGCTCAAACAAACAAAAACAGTAGTTCTTTGCATGCATTGTGCTGATGTTTCTATAAGCTTCACACCCTTGTTTTCCTAACTTTAACAAAAATGATAAAATTTAAAGCTTCTTTTTAAATTATTTTGAAAATGTGGAATATCTCATTGATAATAATTATAGTATTTAGGTATTCAAACATGGTTATTGCAGATGAATACCTAAACAAAACTTAACATCTTCCTGTAACGGGTTGGGTACTGACATTCAAAGATTAGACAATTCATTTTCAGTTTTGAATCACTCAATTCAATCAGTTAAACTATCCAGAGTAATAAAAGGTCCTCTCAATATTGCTTGGAATAAAGAAATAAATTCAGCATGTTTAGTTTAACTTTAATGTTTTCATTAAAATATTTATTCTTTAACTTCTTAATATTTATAACTGCATTATGTTATCTAGGTAGTACTTATCCACTTTACACTCATATATCTAATGTTGCATTTATATAATCCCTATATGTATTAGTCAGTGTTCTCCAGAGAAACAGAACCAATAAGATACATATGGATATATAGAAAGAGATTTATTATGAGGAATTTGCTCGCAAGATTATGGAGAGTAGGTCCCATGATCTGCCATATTCAAGCTGGAGGCCCAGGAAAGCCAGTGATGTAGTTAGTGCCAGTCCACACCTGAAGTAAGCACCAGTCCCAGTGTGAAGGCCCAAGGTCCAGGAGCTCTGATAACTGAGGGCGGAAGAAGATGGATGCCCCAGCTCAAATGGAGAGAGCAAATTCGCCCTTCTTCCACCTTTTTGTTGTATGTAGGCTCCCAATAGATTGGATGATAACCACCCACATTGGTGATGGTAATCTTCTTTACTCAGTCTATTGATTCAATTGCTAATACAAGTACCTTCCAGAAACACCCTCACAGACACAGCCAGAAATAATGTTTTACCAGCTATCTAGTCATCCCTTAGCTCAGTCAGGTTGACACATAAATTTAACTATCATACCAAATTTTTCAAAGTATTTATTATTATATTCCTTAATATTGCCAAACTCTTGAGTTGATTATAGCTTAATAATTAGTTTTACAGTTTTTCCTGAGTTCTCCACTGTCCTCTTTTGAATGGAATAGTCATGTTATGTCCATTTTTCTTCTTTAGTCTCTGGTCGCCCCCTTTATCTTCTTTCTTAAAGAGAAAAGTTGAGTACTTGCCATGTTCCAGAAGTATTCAAACAGCTTAGTATGCATTACCTCAGTAATTTTTTCAATGATTCCATGATCTGTTGGAATTTAAACTTTATGTTCTTACATGTCTAATACTACATTTATATAATCCCTATAGATATTAGTCAGTGTTCTTGTAGCTGCTGAGTATCTGAGTTTTATCAGACGTCTTGGTGTTTGGCTTCCTATGTCATGTCCAATATTAAGAGACTGGTAAATTACCCAGAATTACATTCATTCAACACATTAACTTAAGGAAAAAGGACACAAAATAAAATGAAGGTAGAATTGATGAGCATTGGGTTACTCTTCTATAAGGACGAGTAGCAGATTCCAGGGTCATAATGTTACTAAATGCTGAATAGGTAAGATTCTAGAAATTGTGTTCAACTTTAAAGCCTAGAATACTCACCAAATTTGTTTTAAACCATTTAATACATGTTCACTCTCTCGCTCACTCACTCACTTATTTTTTCTTTCATGTGCACAATCACACACATGAATACACACCTACATACAAATATGTAATGTATATCAAATGCCAATTTTGCTGTTTGTTCAGAATTTCAGCTGATGGTCCAAAGCCGTCCAAACCTAAAAGTACTCTCATATTCACATGTAAAAGGAGGAACATTAACATTTTCTTAGTACTTTGTATGAACCAAGTATCTTACATGTGTTATTTCATATGGTCCTTTCAGAAATCTAAAAAATATTGTTATCTCCAATTTACACTTGAGAAAACTGACAGATAGGTTAAGTGACTTGCTGAAGGTTCAAAGCCAGACTGAAAGCCAGATCTGATGAAATCCAGAATCTATACCTTACTCTATATGGGATGCTGCTTCCCAAAACAAGCATACATTTTTGTGGGGATCTATCTTTTTGGTTGAGGACCAACATCTCTGCATGTAGCTATGTCTTATTGGGAGCATGTACTTCACGATATTTGCCTCCAGATAATTCTGATTTTCATGGGGAGTGTGCCAGAAGGAAGCTAACTGAATGTGTCTGGGGGAAATAAGAATATGTCAAAGCTAAGTACATGTTTTAGTTAATCAGTCCCAATCACTACACTCATCATAAATCCAATGACGGTATATCGTTATCCTCAAGGATGATCCCATTTTCCAGACTCATCCTTTATTAATGCAATTATCCAATTGATTCAATAATATTAGCTTTATTCTCAGTGTTGTTACATTCCAGATTATATAGCGATAAAATATTTTAAAAGAAACATAATTTTGTAAAAATAGAACTCATTACATGATTGAATTATTTTTCTATGACATATTTAAAGAGTGTAATGCCACTTATAAGTAAAAACGAAGTCAGGAGAGGAGCCAAGATATTTTGTATATTTCAGAGAACTAATATAAACATTCAGGAAGCAAATAACCTAAAATGATATCCAAATCACTGCCACATCTTTTTATCTGAAAAATAAGATAGAAGAGCATTTCAATACCATTAGGCTGTTTTGTGTAAATTTTCTCGATATTTTATAAATTGAGATATAATACATATAATATAAATTTTATATTAGAGAAATAGACAGTTCTCTTGCACTGGCGTTTATTCTACATAGAGCGAAGGCTACACTGTACTGAACTACTTTAGTATTTATGTTAAATAACTTGAATTAACTTGCATTGTACGAAACAGTATATTAATGAGGAGACTTTTCTAAAGCAATTAGCATTGCTTTACTATTCACTCCTGATCGTGTTTTTATAAACTTTTCTTATCTGAAGAATGCTAAGAATTCATTTTCGTAAGAGGAGGGTCAGAAGAGACTCATAGGCAGCAGGGAGGAGATATCAAAAACCTTTGTCTTTTAGTTTTTGCCCGTCAGGTCAAACTGTTTGCTTTTTTAGTGTATGTTTTTACTTTTTGGTGCCATTCCCAGACTGCCCTTCTATCAAATTCCCACTGTAGCCTCACAATTGGCCAACCAAGCCAATTAAGACAAGTAATTAATCAAAGTTATGTTTGAATAAAAGTCATGGAATTTGAAATTTTCTCGTCATCGTGTAAATGCTTTATCATTTTGAAATTTTGTTTTATTCCAAACTTATAAAGATATTTTGGCATTGTTACAATGCTTAGCTTGCAAAGTGAAATGATAATTCGGGAGAACTGATTCTGTGTAGAGTGTCTATAGAATGTCTTTTATATAGACCTAGTATATTTAACATTTGTGTTGTAAGAGCTTACACCAAACTTATGGTATAGGCAGACATGATTCTCAAAATTTAATTTTAATTTTTAAAAATTATTGAAGTCTCATAGATAATTTTGTATGTAGATATAAGCATTAACTTGTTTTTCATAATCATATTGGTAAGAATTCTTCATTAGTTCCTCTGACAACTTTTTTCTTTTCTCTTTTCATTTAGGAATTGTCATGGCACCTAATGCATGACTTTTGGCAAATACCTACCAAAAACTCTGAATGACTGGGACAACATCTTATGGTTCGCTTAAGCTATCAGTCTTGGCCTAGTGAGAAAAGGACATTTATAAGAATCTCTTATTAAATTAAAATTAAGTTATATTCTGATTAATTAATTATCAAAAATAATTGTTTGCCACCTTATTCAGGACTAAAACCATGTACTGTACTATATCATTAGTTGTCTTATTTCTATGATTAAGTCCTATGAATTAAGCACTAATTTTACTTCTATATTTTTCATTAGACAACAATTTCTTACATAAAATGAATTTTTGATTACTATACCTTCTTTTCTGGGAGCTCTGGGGTAATAGTTGGGTCTATAGCAGTAGTGAAAAAATTGGTTGTGCTGGGTTTTGGTGAAGTTGAAGGCATGGAAACTCCTGCACTGTCATGCCTAAAGTTTATTACTTCCTTTTGCAAATATGGTATCACTCCTCCTGCTGGCTATAGAGAATGAGAATGAAAACGAAGTGATTATAGGTTCAAGTAGAAGGCCAAAATTGGCAAGAAAATAAAGCAACAGGATTGAGATGCAAAGCAAGCATTATATTCAAGAGGTACGTACCTTTATTAGAATTTTAGATCATAAGCTATTTTTTAGAAAGACTATGAATATATACCAGTAAACATGATTGTTTCTTAGTACTTGTTTTTAAAGAACGGTGCATAGAAGAGTACTTGGTATAGAGCACTTAAAATATTTGATGAATTGAGTGAACAGAATCTTGAGTGGCAAAAGATTATGAGAGGAAGGAGCAATAATTGTTGAAGGAATCGTAATAAAGTTAACATTAAAATAAACTTTAGTGCAAGAGCCTGTAAGTTGCCAGTTGTTGATTTCCACTAGCTAGCACAGTGTTGTAAGTAACCTTACCATCACAGCGGTTTCAGGAGCTGTGCCTAAGAGAGGATAAAAAGCAAGTTGCTGCTGTCCTCCTGGTGTAAGCTAAAAACATAGAAAGTTTAAAAAAGTCTAAATTAGTAACATATAAAAATATGCTCTGTTGCCACCCAGAGCAGTTAAACACTCCCCAATTTTTTTTTATTGGTTATGAATATTCATGAGATACAAAGTTGATCGTCACCCCTCGTGCCCAAGATGTGAAGGCCAGATCCCAACTTCTTAAATTATTTTCTTAAAAACAGAAATAACGGTTTAGATTTGAGAAAGGAAAAAGCAATTCCTGATATCAGAGAACTGACTTGACACTGAGCTCTGCTTCAGTTCTGGAAACTGCTTCCTAATATCCCCTGGAGGGCCCTGGTGTTCTCTTGTTGATAAACAAATCTTTAGAACATCAACATCAGACAAGGTTGTCTCTGAGCTTGATGAAATTAAAACAAACAAGACAATTTTATAATCCTGTCTGAAGCCAGGTCACTGTGCAAGTGACAAAAATACCAAGCATCCTCACATTATGGATAATACCAGTAACTGTGCTTCTTTACCAGTTACAGCCTTTGCCTTGCCCTGTTATCCTTGCCTTCTAGGTAAAAATCCATAAGATACTCAATCATAGAACTATCCCCATTTCTGGGGCCGGCCAGGTGGCGCACTGGATAAGGGCGGCGCTCCCGCCCGAGGGTTCGGATCCCACATACAGACCGGTACCCGCTCACTGGCTGAGCAAGGCGCGGGAGCAACACCGAGGGTTGCGTTCCCGTTGCTGGTCCCCGGTCCGGTACGGGGGCAACACTGAGGGTTGCGATCCGTTGCCGGACACGGAAAAAGACAAAAGACAAAAAAAAAAAAAAAAGAACTATCCCCATTTCTTAAGAAAAACCCCTCTAGAGTGAACCAAAACATTCTTGAACTCTCCCTAAATCACCTAACACAAGCCCCAGTCCTGTGAGACGTTATTTTAATACCTTCCTATTAAAACACCCCATGTTTCCCACGTGTGTGTTCTTCTCTTTGTAGTGAGTTGATAAATCCAACTTTATTCATTTAGAGGTGTGCTATTGGTGCTCATTGGCTGGAAGGGCATTTATAGATTTAATAGACAATAAAGCAAGTGGTTTCAAGGAATTTTTTTTTTTTTTAATGAAAATTGTGCATTTAGCAACAGGCTGTGCTTGTTGTGAAATGCATCAATACTGAATATAGAAGGGTATCTGTCAGATTTTTAAAAAATATATTAGACTTACTCTGATGATTTTTGTCATGTTTGTGATAAATGATTACTTAAAATTTTACTTGTATATCTTATTATGTTAATTAAATGCTTTTTAAAAAATTCATATATTCAGGTGGTAAAAGTAAAAACTAATTATTGTAAAATTACCAAGAATCCTTTTAATACATAATTTCTAGGATAAAACTCTCATTTTAAAGTAACATGACTTAACTAGACTTATTATACCTTTTACTTAAAGAATAATTTTTAGTAGGCTTGAGAATAGCAATTAAACTATTAAAAAAGACATTTCCACTCTAACTAAAAGAACCAACTGAAATTACATTAGAATTCTAAAAATTTATTGTAAGTTCACAAAGTTCAGTGTAACAGTATCAAATTGTTTCTCAAGGTCTGGTGATCACAGGTATCTTACATCAAGGTAGCTGTTATTTTTTGTTATTTTTTACTAGTAATCATATATATGTATGTATTTGTATATGCATATAAATGGATGCTGGTAGATTTTAAAAGTGAGAAGACTTCTTTTTCCAAGGTGATCCAGCTTTTGGCCTCTGATTTTATTGGAATCCACTCTTTGACTTCATTCTTTAAAATCCAGCCTTGGAGCATTAACAAATTGGTCTACACAAGTGATACACAGGAGAGAGCCCTGTATCCTCTTATGCCTACCAGTTCAAGCTGTTGAGTATTTGCACTAAGTTTACTCAGATGCTCTTTTCTCTGGGAATTTCCCTTGAAATTTTCTCTATTCTCAGGTGGAACTAGTCAAATTAAAATCAAACATTCGCAGTACCTGCTCCTCAAATTGCTGCTGCCCTGTTTGTTGAGGTGACCATGTGACTGTTTGTTGAAGTTGTTCCAAGGGTAGGACCATGTAAACTGGGTAGTATTGAGGCATCTATTTGAAACAGAAAAGTATACAAGAGATTCCATTATATCAGCATAGGCCTTACTTTTTATCTTCTGATGTCAATATTACATTAAAGCTGTTTTATATCTGGCAGTTTTACATTATTAATTATAAAGAAAAGAACAGATAAAGCAGAGTTTCCCGAACTTTATGAACAACTTGCAACCCACATCATACTGGACTTTGTTTTTGAGATTTTTTGGGCAAACTCATTTAGGAAATAGTACGGTCAACTAAAGAAAAGAGCCTTTTTTCTTTAAAGGACACCTTGGAAACTTTAAATGCAAATTACTTTGCAAATACATAAGAGGAGGATGGCCTATGTAGCATTTTCCCTATATTTTTGAGAATCATCATTCTGCAGGACATGGTATTAAAAGTTCTGCCATAATGAATGAAAAATGACACTCATTCTTTTTAAGTGATGAAAAATTTTACTAATTGTTGTTTAATTGAAATAATCTGCATGCACTTTAGAGTATTAAGAAAATCCAGAAATAGACAAATAACAAATAAAATCACCTGCAATTTTGCCACCCCTATTATCATGTACTGGCTTCCACTTATATGTCCCTGTGTGTTTATCATGTGCATATGTGTTTATAGAAAATTGGGATCATAGTACATAAAATAGTTTTGTATGCTGTTTTGTTTATTTGCATCAAGTAAGAGACTATATTAGATATGAGAGTTAAAAACAACACCAGCTATGGTTCAAGAAGGAGTATATTTTGTATGTAGTTCTTAATCCTGGCTGAGGATCAAAATCCCTACTGGGTATTTTAGAAGAAAATCACATTTATCATCTACTCATGGGGTTTTGATTCATTAGGTCTGGGTTATGTATTTGTAATTTTCAAAATTACCACCACAGGTTCTGATGTAAAGCAAGGGTGGAGAGTCACTGGTTTAGTGGTTAAAGGGTGGAGAATAACATTGCAACTCAGTTATTTAGTTTTATCGGGATTGGCAATTTAATTTCATGAATACTAAGTTTCCTGATTCTTAAAATGAATTATCCTTGTCATGTATCTAACTCTCTGAATGCTTATAGCATTGAATGAGATAATGCCTAAAAGCAACTTTTGTTTTGTAATGGGAGTAGGGATGGGACAAAATTAAATAATTATGATTACAGTAGAGCCAAGTGGTATAATATTTTATGAAAAGATCTATACTCTGATGGTGCCCTGTTTCTTTGAATTTAGGATATTAAAAAATTAATTATCCTTACATTGATACGGGTTTCCATATCAATAATGATTCTACTAGTTTGCATTCATTTAAGATTATCTTATTTAACAAAAATCACTTCCATTTGATTGTAATATAGAATTAAATTGGAAATATTCAAGAACCTGTAAATACTTTTAGCATAATTTAATTCATAAGTACCAAATAATGTGGAGAAGTGTTTCTTATCTCTGCATTGTATCATGTATTATCAGTTCAATGCAATTCCCTCTGAAACAAAATTTATGGTCGGGAAAACTCAGCCCATGATATTTCTTTTGAGTTGCTCCCAAATGTCAGCACTTTAGGTGCAGAGAAGACATGACCTAGGGTTTAGTGAGCTTCATTACACCCAACATAGCAATGCCCTGGAAATTCAGGGGTCCTGGAGACTTTCTTTAGCTGCCTACTATTCTCAAGGAGCTGGTAAGTGGGACCAACATCAACAGACTAACGCCAGCCTAGAAATGGTGTTTTATGGACAGTGGTATCATTGTGTGGGTTTTTATATTCCTGCTATGGGAGAGTTAGAAATATAAAAGAAAGCGATCTGGAGAGTATATGCAGTTCTGTCTCTCTATGAGCGGTAGTATTTTATTCATTTACCTGTGTTTGCTCTTGAGGCATTTTGACATAAGGCATCACCTGTCAGAAAAAGAATTATATTAAAAAATACCTGACTTTGTTATTTAAAATTCTTGAGCAGCTTTTCATAGATCTAGCTTTACAAGGGGTCTTTGAAAATTTCATGGAAAGATTCATATTATATTTTAATTCTATTTTTCCACAAACTTTTTGAAATACCCTCATAAATTTATCATTTTTATTAGTAAACTTCCACAACAGAAGGTCATCTACTATATGAAGCATCGTTGACATAAATTGTCTTTTTTTGAAAGATGAATTTTTCCTAATTATCTTATTCCAGACTTGTTTTAACTCTTTTGATTTATGGCCATATACTAGGCTAGCTGATTTGAAGGTATTTTTCATGTTAGACATCAGAATATATAAGGAAGTAGTTTCAGTGATGGTAGAAATATATTATGAGAAAATATTTTTGTTCAATAACTCATCTTATTTCAAAGCTGATTCATATTCATTTTCATATTCAGTGTGCAGTTATCTCTTCTCAGGACAAGATGGAAGAGGCTTGACTTACATGATTAGGGCCCTGTTGTGTCTGCAGTGGTGATTGAGGCTGTGAAGGGTCCAGTTGGCCTGCCTGGGCTCCTTGGGCAAAACTGACCTGTCCTGGGAAAGGTATATAATTTGGGAGCAATCGGGCAAACTGGTCTACAGTTGACAAAGAGAACTGGGAGAGTCCAGGAGTTTGAGCCCGCTGCTGCTGTTGTACAATCCGAGAGAAAGGAGGAATCCATGAATTAAATGCGTCCTGGAAGGACACAAAAGAAAGAAAGAAAGAAAGAAAGCAATTCTCCTTCACATCAGAAATAATTTAAAATCAGTCTTGAGCAAGAAAGAGACAAAATGTAAGCAATTCCTATATTTCCAGTGCTGCATTATTAAAAAAACCCCAGAATCTTGACTACTTATGAGCCTTGCAAATAGTATTAAATGATGCTAAATTCCAATGGACATAAGAAATATGAAGCAAAATGAGGTTGATAAAAGAGCACAATTTCCACCGTTGCCAGACTGGTTTCAAATCTTGCTTTTCCCCCACCCCCTAAACTGGCTAGTTGAACATGGCTTTGCATAAAAGTTAATTTAACTATCTCATAATTGTGAGAATTAGTGTCTGGCCTATATCAAGTTCTCAACAAACAAATGATAATCAGATTATACTTTTTACATTAATCTTCAAACAAATGGTCATTAGAATATATAGAACAAATTTACAACTTTAAAAATTAAGATTTCAGAAATGGAATCAGGAAGAATTTTGTTCTTATACAAAATACCATAAGAAATGAGCAGTGGAAAAATGTTCTTCTTAAAGTAATTATTGAAGGTGAAGTACCTGAAGCTGTAGTGGCAAAAGCCGAGCATTATTAAGATTCAGAAGTAACTAGAAAAGATAATATGAAAACAAGATTACAACACATGCTAAAATGATTAAGAACAATGTTTACTACAAACACAGCACAAGTCAGAGCTGGTTGATCAGTTTCCTGTTAGAAATGAGACATTTTCTCACTAAGCTTGCACTGAATTATAGTGATTAGAGGTTAGAATTGAAAACAAGGTTGGGATTTATCAATGTCTCCCCTGCTGTGTATTGCATAACTTTTGCCCAATCCTGTGGTTTAGTCAGTCATTTTATGCTTTTGAACAACTATATACACCTGTATTAGGTGTTAGTAGACAAAAAGACATAGAAAATATTATCTTTGCCTTGGAAAAATTTACAATTAAGTCAGGCAAAATAATATTCTAAAAGTAACCTGGTATACAAAACAAATGTGAACCTTGGAAATGCGTTTGGATATGCATAAAAAAGCTAGTGGACAGGATGCAGGATAAATCAAGTGAAGGTACTTATCTCTTTCCACTCGGTACCCATGAAGAAAAATGGAGGAGATCGTTTTAATTTATTTAAACTAACCTCATTGCTGTTGCTTGCAGACATAAGGCGTTGTGGAATAAGCTAAAAAGAAACAGAATTGTAAGAGAAGGGACTGTTACATGTTTTGCATGATGAGATCAGTAGTACCATGAAATCACTTACTGGGGCTGACAATGTGGCTCCCAGGAATCCAAGAAGAATTATAATTTTCATTTTCAGATGATATACCTAGAAAATAAGTTGTGATACTTAGCTTTAAAAGTACTCTCTACTTAGAAATCATGACAAAAAAATAGTTGGTATTGTTCAATCAGAGTAGTAGTTGAGTAAATTCTATAGTATTTACTTATATTTTAAGATTTAAAATTTAAAAAGTTATATTTATAAATCTCTGTAACAGAACTCATATTTTTTTTTTCTCTCAGAGCAGCTGTTTATAAAAACCAAAATTGCTAGTTCTTTTAGCCTGACCAAAAGACTCTTTGGTGGCATACAATGTAGTTGAATGGGTTGATGTACAAGATGGCCTTATCCCTTATGCTGCTCTGCACTGAAGGAAGTAGGCCCTTCAGACCATGGGAGGCCCATGACTGGGGTCAAGCAACTGGGTTCTTATTATTAAAACAATTTTAATATCTATGTTGAAAAAGTACTATAATAAAGATCTGACAATACTAGTCCAATCTCAGGTAATTCCCATTTAAATGTCTAATAACATTAAAATATATTAAAACTAAGCAACTACATCAATATTTTTCTAATTTAGAGAAACAAATTGTAAAATTAAACTGTAACATTGATTTATAGTGTAACCTGCGGAAACATATAGTCTCTTGTCCTCTAGATGTGAAAGTTTCTGCTATAGTTCAAATCACTGACCTAACCAAGCATTTAGGGTAACCTTGGTAGTTTATCCTGAATAGCCGACCAATTTCAGGTCTTATAATTATGAAAGCTAAGATTTAATATCTTACCTCACTCCTAGGCCTATGAAGAGAAACCCAGAACCATGGAAGATGTGTGCCCTTTTTCTCTCTTAGCTCTGCTGCTTGAAGCATCTTTTAAATTTAAAAACCCATCTTTAGAGAAAAAGGACCAATCATTTTCAAAAGGACTAGTGAGTCAGTGGGTTTCAGACAATAGTTTAGCTAATAACCCCTTTTCTAATTATTTATGTGGTAAACAGATGCCCACACTTTCAGTGATGTTATTAAATTATCCCCTGAGAAATGTTTTCCTACGATTATTCTTGGTTTCTGCTTTGGTTATGACTAACTCTTTTAGAATAATTTCATTCTGCTCTTTTTATTGTCCTTAAAATGGATACCCTAATAGAGTAACTTTAAAAACCCTTATTAAATTCAAGGATAAATGGATGATTATTTTTATCTCAAGAATTCATTGCAGAATTATTACACATAATGAATAAGTCTAAAAGACAAAAATTCAAAACCTAGTTAGAGGCAATTAGGATTCCTCAGCTCTTCAACACTGAGGTGAGTAGATATGAGCTAGTTTCGCTTAGGTTGGACCTTGAAAATGCTAGTGTATCTCCCTCAACCTGTGGAATGAAATCCTAAAAAAATTGTCAAATTTCTGTATGTCTCTATGTAATCATGTTGCTTGCAATAAATAATTTAATAAATATGAAATATGATGGCCTACACTTTTTAAAATAGCTTTGAGTGAATGTTTTACATTTTAGAAATTCTCTTTTGCTAAGTAGAATTTTAATATTCAAAATACAACTAAATATTACTGTCTGTATATCATTATTTAAATTTCCTTTATAGAGTTTTGTGTTCGTCTTGTGTTTTTTTTTTTTGTTGTTGTTGTTAATATTGACCCCATTCTAGATAGTCCAGGATCACAAGTGTTGTAATAATGTATTAACAATTTTTCTTTATAAAAGAGTTTTTTTGGCTGATTTAATCTTGAAAAGCTAACGGCAGCCTTATTATTCAGAAAAAGTGATTGCCTTTCCATGAATTTTTCTTTCTTAGTAGGGTTAGACACTTCTTAGAACTTGCAGGACTTGTTAATGCTACAATAATTGTACCATTTTTTATTTATCTAGCCAAAAAAGCCCCATAAGTACTTAAAACATTAGTTAAAATAACAATTCATTTTTCTTTTCTAAAGAAGAGAAGCTACTAACAGGATTTTATATCTGTTAGAAAGGGACTTTTTTAAGATTTGTGAAAGTTGTGTTTTTAAATTAGCTAAATAGACTACCCTAGATGTTGGTGGCAGATTTAACTAAAGCTGGATGGTCAATTTAATTGTGTAAGGAGGAGGCTAAAGTATAATGCCCTCCAAATTGTGAAGGTAGTTTGAGATTGAAGAAGGAAGTGGGCAGGTCCATTATATAATCAGAAATATTTATTAATGGGGTGACTTATGTACAGGAAGTCTGCATGCAGTGAAGAATCATATGTCCACAGCAGACAGATCTCTTAGCTCTCTGAGGTTAGACAATGTTTTGTATAGCAGAGGCCCCTGTACCTTAAGAAAAATAAGTTGATAACATCACTCACCATGGGTCTTGTGATTCATGAGGCAGAGGGATCTTGTGATATTAGTGCTAAAACCACTGACACCACCTGCTGTAATAAATTATTCACTCCCTGAAACCTATGTTCCTTTTACAGCTTGCCCTAAGGTTGATGTGGCTGGTCAGTGAAACAAAAGAATGAGGTTAAGCAGGAGTCAACATAGTGGGCAGAGCCCCAAATGGCATTGGTTTTGTTCATTCTAACAGTAGCCAAATGTTGCCTGGAAAATCCAGTAGATTGATTGAGTGGGTGAACTAGGCAGATGGCTCTATATTGACTGATGATGTCTATTTACAGTAAATGACCTTGATCTACTCCAAATATTTTCTAATTAAATTTAAGACACTATAAACTCTCAGTCTTTTGAGATTTTATGTTGCATTCTGCAGAGTCTTAGGCAGCTAACCCCAGTACTGAGCCAGAAAGTTATTAGGAAGCACTGATAAGGTCAGGAACTGAATTACAGAGCCAAAACATAGTCAATTTAAAAATTATTCTGATGATAAATAGCTTCCTCTAGCTACATTTCTCCTTTCTCTTGGAAGATATATTTGTTGATGTCATTTTTATTTTCCATTACTTGAGTATTCTAAAGAAAGGTCACTGAAACTTTAATTACACAACAGGTGAAGTGTAAAAGAGCAGGCTGTGCTTTAATATCTGATAGCTTCCAACTCCCTATTGTCATTAGAGGCAAAATTATTTTTGGGTAGGAGGGGAAGCAACAAGGAGTTCTAGTTTAATTCTCGTCACATTGTAGTGTAGAAAATGTACATGTCTGTTTCTCCAATTCAACTATATTGAACTTACTCATTTTTCTATTGTTGTGTCAGTCACCCAGTAGGTATTCCATTGAGTTTTTATAAATAAATGCTTTCCTTTATTCAGGGGAGAAAAAAAGCAATACCTGTCCAGAGCAATGTCAATCTGTATGGATTAAGGTGCAGAAAATGAGGGTATAGTCACTATACCTTCATTAATTTGTTTTAATTCAATTACCAGAATACCAGACAATCCTTCATTCAAATAAAAGTACAAAAACACATTTCAATGCCAAGTATATATGACTGTTGAATTATGTACCATTAAAATTATCCATATCTGTGCTGTTTCAATAACATAAATGATAAAGGGTAAACAACGACTTAAAAGTTCTTTCAAAATGTTTCTCTGCTTTTTGTTCCCTTCAACTATCCTGAAAAATCATTCTAGAGGATTATAGAGTGCTATTGTGAAGTAGACCAATATCCTGAGAATCGTGACAAATGAATTTGAATTTTAGCACTGCTTGTAATAGCTCTAATCTTCTAGGAACTTCTAATGAAATATCAAAGTGGGCAAGATATGTTTCAATGTTTTAATGAGAAAGCTAAGGTACATCCTCATGTTTCAATGAGAAAGCTAAGGCACAGAAGGTTCAGTGACTTCATTCATTAATTCATTTACTCCTCCAACACATAGTTATTGTGCGGCTTCTACAGTCCATGTCTTTGCTAGTCATTGAGAATTTAGTGTTTCTGCCTTCATGGAAATTACTCTTTTTCCACTGTCATAAATGTACCAGAATTGTGGCTAGAATTCAGATCTTTTGATTCTCAACCAAATAGTCTTTCTAAGGCATCAAGTTGCCTACCTAGAGGGGAGAGAGACATAGTACCATGACAAAGATAATTAACAGATAAAAATAATAAATGATAAAAGTGGACATTTTCATATATTGCCAGAGAAGGATAGAATAGTAAATCTCAACTCAATGAGACAAATAGGTTTTGTGACTTTAAGAATTACTTCATTAATAACTCATGCAGTAAACACAGAGAATAAGCAAGCTCTCAACCAAATTTCTTCTATTACATAGTGTTTACTTTTAAATTCTGAGATTTTATTAAAGTACCCCTTCTGTCTGATATTATACATTACTAATGTTAATCATCATGTGTTCACTATAAAAATACATTCTAGCTTAGTGCCTCTAGCTTGATTATTTGAGTCTAATTTTACCTTATTTAAGATTTGGTAGGTATGTGCATGCAAATTATGACCATAAAGTATAATTCCCAGGAGTAGTTTGTTTAGAAATAGAAGTATTAAGAAACCTAAAGTAATATACGTCTTCCTTTTACAAACAGGTCCATGAGTTTTGGAATAGTTGAGAGAGGCCAGCACATAGCTAAGCTTGTGCTAGAAACTGTGTATCAACTTTCTGTGATTCCCTGAAGGGTGGCAGGTGGAGCATTCAATGCAAAGCATGTCCTCTCAAATACAACCCCTCCTGGCCTGGGCACAAGTGAATATCCAACTTCTTTGAAAATGATTTCTTTTGTCTTCAGATATGAAATAGTTTCTTTTTCTACTGAACCTCTACACTATTTATTTTGCCCTTTGCTTTGTGAATTACAGATCTGCCCTTTTAATGACCCCTGCATCTGATTCTTTTTGGGGGGGGCCTGTAATCAGCTTGGCCTCAACCCAGTTTCTGTACTATAACTATCTAAAAAAACAGAACAAAACAATAAACAACTTCATTCTAACCAAAATCTCATAATTTTAGTAATTTGTTTTAAGATGCATGTCATTAGGGAGAGAGTGCACAATGTTGGGCTAGTTTCTGGCTTTATCCTTCTCAGACACCTAGCCAAGCCCACGCTGTGGTCATGACTCTCTTGTGACTGTCCCAGTCAAGGGGAATAGCAGCTGTAGGCTAGTCTGCCTTAGTTCTCACTTTGAAGTCTGGTAATTCTTTTTTCCATTTAATTACATTAAAAGTTTATCTTCTTAATAAGATGGTATGCTTTTTGACAGCAACAGTGTTTTATTCTCAAACCCCCCCCCCAAACTTTGCTATCTTGTCTTCCTTTCGTTTTGTTTTCTCTTCTCCTTTTTCCTTCTCTTCTTCCTCCTCCTCCTCCTCTTTTTCTTTCCTTATCTCCTATTCCATTTCTTTTCCTTTTCTTCTTTCTAACCAGATTAAGGAAGCCCTGACTGATCTAGCCCTTGCATTATACTTCCACTTCACTCCTTCTCACATTTCTCCTCATCCATTAAGCTCCAACCGTGCTAGCTTTCTTTCTGAGTCTTGAATATGTTAAGTTTATGGCTGCCTTAAGGCCTTTTTTTCCTTTTCCTTTTGTGACGGTAAGGGGATCGCAACCCTTGGCTTGGTGTTGGCTTGGTGTTGCCCGCACCACGCTCAGCCAGTGAGCGCACCGGCCACCCCCATACAGGATCCGAACCCTCAGCAAGCGCCGCTGCACTCCCAGTGCAGCACTCTCCTGAGTGAGCCACGGGGTCGGCCCTCACTTGCTGTTTCTTATGCCTGGAATGTTCTCTGATTACAGAGGGGCTGTCACCTTCTTGTTGTTTGGTTCTTAATTTAGGTATCATTCCACAAAAAAATGTTTGCAGAATTCCCAACCGAGAGCAGCCACCTTTACCATACTACTCTATATCAATTCTCTGCAAAGCATGTGTCACTGCTTTGTAACTGATACATTTATTTGTATATTTATTTGGTAATTTTTTAGTATTGCCCATAATTATTTATTTTTATATTTTAATTTCCACTATTAGAATATAACTTCATTAAAGAAGAATATTTGTTTTGTTCTTTTCCTTATCCCTAGTACCTAGAACAGTGCCTGGTCCAAGATAGGCACTGAAATATTTGTTGAGCAATTGAATAGTAATTATTTTGACTTAGAAATTCCAAGGCACACTTTTACATAATGAGATTAAATGTTACTTACAGCACTGACAAATATTGAAAGTCACTGAATTGTTTGATAAGACATTATTTATATTATTTAATATAATTTTTTTTCTAGAAATTCATTTGTCATAGAGACATGTTATAATGCATTGAAATTGTTAATGTAATATCCTTTATATTTCAAACAAAAATTATATATCTAGCTTGACTTAAATACTTCTTTATTATATAATCTGTTACCTCATCTCTGGTAATTACATGAGGAATTTGGTAAAAAGGAGTGAACATTTTTAATTATATGTTTCTATATTTTTAATGTCTTAATCCACATTTCAACAGTTTTAGAAGTGACTTTTTTTTTTTTTTTTTTTTTTTTTTTTTTTTTTCATTTGTCATAGAGACATGTTATAATGCATTGAAATTGTTAATGTAATATCCTTTATATTTCAAACAAAAATTATATATCTAGCTTGACTTAAATACTTCTTTATTATATAATCTGTTACCTCATCTCTGGTAATTACATGAGGAATTTGGTAAAAAGGAGTGAACATTTTTAATTATATGTTTCTATATTTTTAATGTCTTAATCCACATTTCAACAGTTTTAGAAGTGACTTTTTTTTTTTTTTTTTTTTTTTTGCTTTCTATTTGAACGCTGAAAGGGGAACTGACATTAGTTGCTTGGAAAATAAAGCTGATGTGAAATCTGAATGTTGAAGCAAGGACAAAAATGGCAGCTAGATTATGAGACAAAAGGATTAGAAGTAAGAAAAAAATCAGATATGAAGTTTATGAAAAACAATGCTATTAATGAGAATTGTATCCTGGAAGTTACGCAATATAATAAATTCAGATTTTGGGGACAAACATGAGTAAAAGAGCTGCAAACTGCTAGTCACTAGCCTGTCCTCTTGCTCCACTTTGGGAATATTTCTGTTTAGATTATTGGTGTTGGTCAGTTGGTCATCTGTATTCACATCATTGTGTCCTCTAGAGATAGTGATGGAAAAATGTCTCTTTTAACTTCTAATCTTTCTTCTGAATTCTCTATCAGTCCCTGTAGTGGCTTCTGTGATGTGCCAACCAGAGCCCCATTCAGCAATGAAAGACTTATCATCCTAGATCCTGGGAGTGTTGTCAGTACACAGCCTCTGCAGGATATGCCTCCCTACCTCCTCCAAGGGCCTCCCAGGCCAGTGAACGTCCTCTAACTAATCCACTCAAGGCCAGGCCTCTCACCATCTCAGCTCCAGAATTCCCCATGGGACTGAGTGAACTCTTTTTTTTTGACTACAGCAGCTTTACTTTTTTCTTTGCCTGTTCCTGCTTCTTTCCCTTCCCTGCCTGTCCGTAGGTATAAATTTCAAGGGACCTTAATATATTTCCTGCATATTAACCTCCACCTCAGTCTGCTTCCTGAGGATCTCAACCTGAGACACTCACCAAGGCTACAGTCATTAGAATGTTACCTCTGAGTGATGTTTCAAAAGACTTGATCATAGTTCATCAAGTGTTATTTTTCTCAGTGAGCCATTCCGAATTACTGTAGAGAATGGATTATTTCCGAGAAATAGCTTCTAACTTATCAGTCTTACTTATTGAATGTTGAATTGTAAACATTATCTCTGTGCCTCCAGATCTGAACCTCTCGTCTACTGGTCATTATTGCATATTTTAGGAATTAGATGTACATTGAATTTGATTCAATATTATTTGATATAATGAGCATAAAATGGTTAAACAGGAAAACCTTAAGGCCCTACATATAGAGTTCATAGTGGGAGATTTTTGCTGCTTTTTTTTCTATAGAGTTGTTTATAAAACTTACCCCCTGCGACACAATTGAAAGCGTTTCTGACAGAAACTACCAAAATTTCAGAGAGAGAGAAAAAGAGAGAGAGGGAGAGACACCAGAGATTCTCCTGGGTCAGAAGTGCCTGACAGTTTTGCTGAGCATTCACCAGAATGTTTAGCACTGTATGCATTTGTGGAGTACCAAGTTAGAACCAGGATAAGCCCTGACAAAAACCTCACATTTTATAACAAACATTTATTTGTTACCAATTTCTAACTCATTCTCATCTCAAAGAGGGGTTGTGTAGAATTGAGGTTAAGAGCATGGACTCTGGAGTCATTCTGCCTGACAGTAACCTCAGCTCTGCCAGCTGCAAGCTCGTGAATTGTGAGCAACTTTTAAACCTCTCCGAGGCTCAGTTTCTCTTACTATAAAATAAAGATAACCTCTTAGGATTGTTGAGATGATCCATGTTTTGGGCAAATAATAAGCATCAGATGTTAATTACATTAGGTGTTAGACTGTAAGCACCTTGAGCATCCCCAGGGCCTGGCACAAGACAGGCACTGAATATTTTATTTGTTGAATGAATGAATAAATAAAGCATAATACACAGAGGTACCTACTCTTACAAAGACCAGGATGGTGAATTGGTTGGCATTTGGCGTAGAAGAAGAAAAGTGAAAAGCAAAGAGCTAATGTGATGTTACAAATAGAAAATCCACAGAGCACTAGGGTAGAGGTAGACTTTACCTGAATTAAAAATATTCTTGAAAAAAAATTAAAAATATTAATTTTAACGTATTATAAGGAGAATCCACTAGCTTTCACCAACCCTTTCCCCCCTCAAATTCTGTCTTTTCATTTAGACAGTGAAGCAGCAGTGGAGTACTGGTAAACCAGATCTCTGACCAAAATAAATAAATAAATAAAGAAAGAAAAATAAAGAAAAGAAAGCCCTAATTTGTAGCATCTCCCAATTTTCATAGGGTAAATACTCCCACCAGGGCCAATTTCAAGCTATTAACGGTTTAACAACAGGCTTTTAAAGGTCTAAGTATTTTACAAATGAATCTTAAAAAGGAAGTAAGACTCAGCGCCAGCAAATCGTTGCCTTCACACTTTATAATGCTTGCATCACCCAAATAATATAAATTCATTGCTCCAGTCATAGTATTTTACCTGATGTAACTTATGTAATATAATAACGGCCATAATTTATATGGAAGATGTAGGTATTTAGAGATATGTGAATCTAACTCTTGTTTAGTGCCATATATCAAATCTCGGCTATGTTTTCTAAATACATTTTCTCAGCTGATCCTCAAAAGCTTCTTACATTGTTACAATCAATATCTCCTGATTTCTGAGTTTTCTGAGGCTTCTCTTAGATTGTTAGGGAATTTGCTAAGACAGAAGCATTAAGCTAGACACTTTATTTCTGCTTCTCCAGAAGCCTTAAGAAGCTCATTCTGATAGGAGGAAATATGCCCAGTTCCAATTTACAGTTTGAGTGCCCTCCACTGAGATTACCAACCGTAAAGGTCACTTAATAATACTGCCTTTCTTCAGGTCACATTTCAGTGAAAGAAGTTTGATTTTCTTTATTCCTTTTCCAAGAAGCTTTTCCACCTGCATAAACAACCACTTAAAGCACTAGAAGCCAAGAACTAATAAACCAGTGACACAGACAACTTTTCTCATCAGAACTACTTTCTGAAATGTAGATACATTACAAAAATACAAAATTGGTGTTTTCACAATGTTTCTACACCAGTTTTGTATTTTCATACTGTATCTGTTTCATTGGATATTTTAGATTCAGTAGCCAGAATTTATTTTTAAATTACCAGTCGAATTTTGTTTTTATCACATAAGAATTTCCTGTAATTTCTGATTAATGATAATATTACTTGCAAACAGTACAATTTTTTTTGATATTAAATTCATGACTACTTTGGAGACCTTATCAAAATTTTCAGTGTATGTACTGTTATCTTCCAGAGCTTATTCTTGCTCTCATATTTCTGGTTTCCCCTATATAGATTGTACCCCAGACATGCAGACAATTACTTCCACACTCCTCTAAAGTATCACACTCAGCACATTTTTCTGAGTGATGATGTTAATTAGAACAGAAATAATATGTTGTTAATCTAACACATAGATTGTGCCAGGTATTACACTAAGCACTTTATTTACTGATCAATTTTATGAATCCTCACCATAACCTTGAGTCTTAGGTATAATATTGATATTCTCATTTTACAGGTGAGGAACATATGGCTCATTGAAATTAAAAAATCTTCTCAAGGTTATGTGGTTAATGAGTTCCAGGTTCAAGATTTGACCTGAGGTCCTTCCAACACCAGAATCCTCTTTTTGACAATTGTATTATACTGAAATATGTAATTTTAAAGGACCTATTTCTTAACCTTACATTAACATTTGCATTTTCATGTATATGTAGTATATGTACTTTTCTTTTTTTTAAAATTTCACTTAGTGAGTTGAATGGTGCTCTTCTGGTATGAATCTGAAGGATATAAACCTACATCTCTATAAATGTGTTTTTCTTCTCTTGTATCCTGTTGTAACATCCATACATAAGAGTTGAAGAAATTTAACCTTCACTGATAATTTATTATGAAAATATCTCTTTCTGTTGTGATGCCTACCTTACAATATCCTGGAAAATATCATTTTCTTACATTGTTTTTCACCAGCAAAGATTAAAAAGTGTCTTGGAGATAAATCAATTAAAAGTGCTACAACATAGGTTCTAACCTGAGGTATGAATGAATAAAAAAACCCCACATTATTGAGAAAGATTCTCTAAATTGGCAACTAATCTCTGTAAGAGACTAAAGCAGTCCATGAATAAACATTATGTAATGATATGTAAGATGTCTGAGAATGGATTATCTGTCTAAGCCTGGACTTTGAATAAGTGTTAGGTTGGATTGAAATGACGCTCTTAAAAACCAAGGCTAATCAAGTAATTTGTGGGAAATAATTTTGAGACAGCATGGTGTGCTTGGCCACAGGGATGGCAGACGCAGCCTAACTACTTGGACACTCTTTCTTCAGTAATTACTCATCTTGGTTTCTCTGGAATGCAAAATTCTCTGAGTAGACATGTTAATTATTTGCCCGGTGAAGCATGAGTTTTCTTATTGTTGAAACAAGCAATTTGTATTTGCTTGGGGCCTTCACATAAATTCTAAGCCCTGGATATCACTGAACGTTGGAATAAAAAAGTAAAATCTCTATTCTAAGTGGGATTTTTGAAGACACTTTTAATATTTCCCTATAAAAATATGTCTATAAAGGAGTATAGAATCACTTTTTATTTGATGGTAGGAATAAAGTTCCTAGTTGCATATTTTATGGGTACTTTAAAGAACTGAGTTTTAGATTCAAAGATTAGATGATCCTAAGATAAAAATTCTTTTGACACAGATGGATACAGTTTGAGTCCAGAAAAGAATAATTGTGAAGACCTGCCCTAGGGCTAATAGTGTGCATTTAGAAGAATGTGTTTTAGAAACCTCTGGCAGTTCCATTGTGATATTTTGAAATTATTGGTAGGAGATATTCGTAGAAAACAAATGCATTACTCTTTTCCTTTAACTGTTAAAAATATCAGTGAACTCAAGGACTTATTCTACCCAGTGATACCTGCCAGGCTGGGTAAGTGGGTGGTTATGAGAGTTCTGGGGTTCGCAACCACCAGGCAGCACCTGGCCCAGCATAGGTCCTAGACCTTGGCAAAAGTAGCAGCTACTCATGAAGTACTATTTCAGCAAGATTTATGAGTCCCAAACCATCACCTACATAAGTGATAAATGCTGAAGCTAATAATTTATTAATGCTCTTTTTATAAAATCATTGTTAGGAAAAGACCCCTGATGATACACAGGGTTGGGGGAGTCATTAGAAGAACATCTATTCCCAATAATGGGTGAATATGATAATTTTTGCATTCATTTACATACAGTTCACTGTATCTACCTACAATTTTTGTGTAGAAGGTATGTCGATAGCATGACTCCACCATCAAAAAGTCTTGGAATTGAATTCCACTTAAGGTACTTACTAGCTGTGTAACTTTGGGCAAGTTAACTAATTTCTCTGAATCTGTTCCCTTTCCTGTAAAATGGGGCAAATTATGTACTTATCTGCAGAGTATTTACAGAAAGTAAATACCACTAATTGAGAAAATGCATTGCTCATAGTGGGAGCTAAGATAGAAAGAAGGAAGGAAAGAAAGACCACAGTGGCACGTTGGACTTGCAGAGGGAGAGAATACCTAGGGATACAAAGCAGAGTGGGGAAGGGAGATGGGGAAGGAGGTCAGGGATAATTGAGGGGACAATTGGGTGGGGTGACATGGGGTATTATCACAATTTGTGGTAATGGACATGCTGCCAGTATGGATCTGGCCATCACATCTTAGGCATGAGAGGTGACAATTTGCTTTCTACCCCATGAATATTCATAACCAAAAAAACCAAACAAAACATAAAATAAATAAATAAGTAATTTTTTTAAAAAAGGAAGTAATATCACAGATTCTAAGCTGGAATAACAAGACACATACACAGAAATTGGCAGTTTATTTTTCTATGAATCATGTCACTACTAAGTCCTTTGTGTAGTTCAATGCAAGAAATATAGCAATCAGGAAATCTGATTTGTATCCTGGATATTCCACTATTAGTTATGTAATATAATTTCTCTGACCTTAGTTTCCTCTCAGAATTATAATAATTGCTCCTTATATCAATTGCTTCATATATACTCAGTGATATGTGAGGCACTTTGCATTATTCTTTTCTCTCTACAACATAGTTTGGCCAATATGATTATCCAAATTTTACAGATAAACAAACTAAGACTTAGAGAAGTTAAGTTACTTGCTCAAGTTTGCAAGCTAGCAAGTACAGACCTGGATTTAAACAAAGGTTCTTCTAGTTCGGAAAGCCCATGTACATTCTCCTAAGTAGCATTACCTCCCAAAGTGAACTTTAACCTAGATGTTCTCCAAGGTTGATTAGGCTATGCAGCACAAAGTAGTAATTAAGAACTCAAATTCTAGGGTCATATAGGGCAAGGCTGAAATGTGACCTCTGCTTCCTAAGGCTTGATCTTAGAAAATTTACTTAACTACTCAGTTCCAGTTTCTTAATAATGTCTAGTCTGTAATGGTTAAATGCAAGAATTCTGGAGTCACTGCACAAGTTCATTGCTTAACAGTTGCATGACCTTGGAGAAATTACTTAACCCCTGTGTTCCTCAGTTTCCCCCATCTCAAAACAGAGATCATAATAACTTCTGCAAAGATTACAAAGATAAAATATGTTAATATGATTTAAGCATTCAGAATGGGGGTTGACTGTATAAATATTAGCTATTATTATTGTGTGCTATATTATTAGCTATATTATTATTATCAGAGATGACTTTTGTAGAGGATGCTAACGTTTATAAGCACATTTACTTCACAGAGCCTAAATTTATCGCTTAGTAGGACCACAGTCCTTAGTTTTTAGAAGGGCCAAAGCCCTGTAGTTTAAGGTATAGCCTAATTTTTTAAAATTGTACATAGAAATGCTAAACTTGGGAAAAGCAGAAAACTTTCCCAGGACTAAAGTCTCTGTTGTAGATAAAAAAATTGTAACACAGCAAAAATGCTTGCTATTGGAGCAGTCCTCCTTGGTGCAGCTAAACCTAATGATTGTTGCCCTGACAAAAATCTCATTGTTCTTTTTGTAACCACCTATGTTCCTTTTCTGTAACTTTCTTGCCTGTAGAATAAAAACAGAGAGAAAACCTAATTCATAGTTATTTCCTAGGAATTCTTCTCTCTTGAAGAAACTGTTCCTGGGAATTAACCCCTTCTGGGCCTCTCACTGCTCTGGAGAAATGGGCTTTGAGTAATTCTTTGCTTCTCCATCACCCAGGGAAAGGTGACAGACTTTAAATTCTAAAATTCTGTGATTCTGTAATTTATAAAATACTGTGCAACCAACAAAGAATCATCTTTACCCTGAAATTGAGCCAGGTTATTTCTTGCCTTAAATAATCCTAAAATGATTCTCAAAGTTTGTGAGCCAAAAGAGTGAACTTTAGTTTTTAAAAGACTAAATTCTGGGGCCGGCCCGGTGGCGCATGCTACAGTGCACCGCTTGGGAGTGCGGTGGTGCTCCCGCCGAGGGTTCGGATCCCACATACAGACCGGTTCCCGCTCACTGGCTGAGCAAGGTGCGGGCGCAACACCGAGGGTTGCGATACCATTGCCGGTCCCGGCCCGGTACGGGCACGACACTGAGGGTTGCGATCCGTTGCCGGTCACGAAAAAAGAAAAAAAGGGAAAAAAAAAAAAAGACTAAATTCTAATGTTGAAAAGAAATTGCTTTTAATATAATTGTCTAAATTAAATGAGGCCAGATTTGGATTTATATGGTTTCAGCTTCAGGGCTTGTTAGGTAAGCCGTAGATCACTGAAAGTGCCTTCTGTTGTACAGGGCCAGTAAACTCAGTTTATTAGCTTGAAAAATAATTAATCACCAAGTTTTCATAAAATCTTAAGTGCAGACATTCCTCCACCCTACCAAGCATGCCACCTGTCCCAGAGTCTGCACTCTTTAATCCCTCTACCTTGAACTGTATTCTCTCATATAGCACTTCTTAGCTCTGATCAGATGTCACTTCCTCAAAAAGTCCTTCCTTGGACACCTTTTACTGTTCTCATCCGTTTCTATTAATTCATATCATTTCTCACTCCCTGACTATGAACTATAATTCATTAGGCTATGTGTTTTTTCTCTTTCCCAATGTACTGGGCATATAGAAGTTCAATTAAAAAAAAAGAAAAAAATCTTGAATAAAAAAAAAAGAAAAAAGAAAATACATTGCTCAGCAAAGTAATGATTCTCAATAAACCATTTTAGGGGAAGCATAACACACCTTGACCTTCCAGGGAGAAGTCTCTAAGATACAGAGGAAGTTTGAAAAAGCTTCTCAAACTGATTCACATATACGTGACCATTCGCTCAAATTTAAAGTCAACCAGGTTGCATTAAAAAAAAAGTTACTTAGAAAAAAATTGTTAGCTTTAGCAGCAAAGAGTAAAAAGCTACCACCCAAATGCCTATTCTTTTGCTGTCCCATATTTTTTTTTCAAACCTCCTCTGGTTTATTTATGATATTCATTTTGCTACATCTTGGTATCCCTTATAAAAACACAGATGACTTTATTCCCAACCAAACATTATTCATTGAGTACTAGCAATGATTCAGAGATACTGCACTCAGTGCATCTGAAGACTAATAAATGAGAATTATGTATGAAAAAGTGTGTGATACACTTTGGTGAGGATAGAAGAGAGTTAAGGCCATGTGGTGTATAGATGAAGGATGGAGTGACCTGATAAAACATTACAGAGCAGAAAACCCCTGAGCCGGGCCTTGAAAGAAAAGTAGCATTTGACCAAACAGACACAGAAAACTACAAGCAGAGTGTGCATCATGAGCAAATGCTTGGGGTATGATGTAGCTTGGTACTTTGGGGAATAATTACTGATTCACGATAATTGTAGGATAGGATACCTGTGGGAAATTGATGGGAGATGAGGCATGGCAGGAAGTTAGAGGCCACAGCACAAGGGGTTTTCTAAGACAAATAAATGTACTTGGATTTATGCTGTTGGCAGCTGGCATCCATCAATTAAGCAAGAGAATGTATGTGTTAATCATTAGTAATGTCTACCAAATACTTTTATTCCTCTTTCTGGGCACATGTAAAGTTCTAGTTTCCAAACCTTGAATTTAGTGACTTGCTTTGACCAGTTAAATATGAACAAGAAATAGCAAGTGTCACTTCTGGCTGGAAGCTAAGATCTTTCACCACCCTCTCTTTGTCTTTACTGTAGCCACTGGCAATGTTCCAGATGACAGATTTTTCATCAACTTGAGTTTATTTAAACTGGATCCCCCAGTGAAAACAATGTGGAACAGAGCTTTAAATTGCCCCTCAGTGAAAGTGTAACGTAATGGAGAAATATACATCAAGTAGTTTCAAGCCACTGAGATTTTTGGGTTTGTTTTTTACTGCAGCATAATTTAGCTTGTCTTATTATTACACTGTCAGATTTGTATTTTTGTAAGATCACTGTGGCAGCAGTGTTATGGACAGACTTGAGTAAGGCACATGTGATAGCAGGACACCATTGTAATGTGTGCCTGAATTGGTGGCCGGAGCACATTATCCAACCAGTGTTCTGATTCTGACTTTGCCATTTATGGCCTATAATATCTGGAAGACAGCTGACATCTTTAAGGATATTATTGATTCAAATAGAGGTTTACCTATTGACTTTTTCAATTTTGACATTTAATTATGCAGACTTGGACACTAGAACCTATGGACAACTTGAATAAGTATATCTGACTCTATTTAGAATTAAAAAAATTGAATAATGATCTTAGTAAGTTTTCTTATTTTTTGCTTTCAGCTCCCACTTATACTCTGTCCAAACGATTTTTTTCTTAATCCTACTAAAACTTTTTCTAAGGATTTTTTCCTTCCATCTAACTTTCCAGTGGGAACACTGTACTGTGTTGACATCAGACCATACTAGCTCTGCAATATGTTATTATCTGCGGTGCTTCAAGTGAGCCACCTAACCTTTCAAGGCCTTAGTTTTCTGATCTGTAAAATGAGACTAATAATATGTGCCTTTTGGGACTGTTGTGAGAATTAAAACACATTCTAGGAAGTACTTTGTACACTATCTGACATATAGTGGGTACTCATTAAATAGAAGCTATATTCATCATTATTAACATTGCTAATATTCCCATCATATTCATTTCAACCTCTTGTCTCCTGGTGTTCTGGAATGCAAGGGGTTCAATTTCCATAACAGGTAATCGATTCATAGCCTTCCTTTGACCTTCAAGTTCTATAACTCTGTTATTAATGTCTCAGCACCTCTTTGATCTCCACTGATCTAATGGCAGTCTTGATGCTGTCAGTCCTTTATGATTTCCTATCACAACTTTACTCTTGAAACAGTACCAGCTATTTGAAATTTCCCATTAATGAATAAAGGTTATACATATTTTTCCAATAATTTTACTTTAGGAAGCAAAATCCTCAGGTCCACGAACTATTTATAGAGCCAGTCAAGTTCACAAATTGTATGACTCCAATTGTACATAGGTGTTTGATAGGGTGATGTTAGAATAAATATTGTTAGGTGGCCTTGATGAGAATGCGCTATAGGTAATAGGGCAAAGGATTCCCTAAATGCAATGATGCCTGTACGTGTGTGTGTGTGTGTGTGTGTGTGTGTGTGAGACTCAGTGAGAGAGAAGAGGTAGAGAACATAGGGTTGGTGATGTGCAGGATTATGTCTTTCTTCCTAACTGCTTGTTTTTGGACGATCATGTCTTTCACATAGAAATGTTAAAATGTAAAAAAAAAATCTGAATGAAATATGAAATCAGAGACTTGAACAAATGAGTCATACTACTATCTGTAGAATTTGAATTCTGTGGCTAATTAAAGGAACTACGATTTTTATCTTATGTGCCTGTCACAACTGATTATATGTCGCTACATAGGCTGCTGTGCTGAGATGGATTTTAAAGCTAAGTTAATTTTAATGGCTGCAATGGGCACAGGACGGGCCCAATGACATGAAAGAACTAACCATAAAGCAGATTAGAGGCAGTTGTCAACGCGTTCAGGCTCCACTTCTGCATTACCACACGAGGGCGCTCTATCCATCACATATATTTGGTGATTTTTTTCTTCGTTATTCTTTTTTTCATAATAAAAAGTATAAACTGAAATTTATCATGTAATATTCTAAATTTTACAGACATCCTAGAATCCTTGCAAGAAAAATATATATTTCCAAATAACTGTATATAAGTCAAATTTAATCTCAGCTAACTGATATTGTTGAAGAAATCTGAAAGGCTACAGGTCCTAGGGCAAAGGGTCAAATTATGCTGGGTGCATATGTGGTTATGGTGCTCACGGGTAATCATAAATATGGATGTATATCTAGTAGTTTTATGTAAGTAAAGTATGAAAGTATAAAAATAAGAATATGTTCAAATTACTTCTGTCAGAGGAGCTTTGTATCTATTGAAATCTAATTACAAAATCTGATATGTGATGGATACATGCTATTCGTCTGTTTTTTACTGTTTATTAAGTAATGCTAATACGAGGGATAATGCAACATAGTGATATTCCTTGCGCTGAGAATCAGTTAAAATCTAGGCATAATTTTTTAAAAGTGCACGTGTTTAGAATGTTAAATGCTAGAAGAAATTTAATGCCAGTTCAGAGGCTTACAAAATGATCCCTTAAGCCCCACGACAACATTAGGAGGTATATACAGCTTCTGTACTTCCGTAAGAATTCCACTAAAAAGGACATAGACTAACAGGTCATTTATGACAACAAAGGACAAATTCAGGCAAGGCATATACCAGGGATTAATGTTTAGTACAAGGAAAATAAGTCTGATGACAGAAAACAATAAAGACATTCACAAACAACAGAGACACCTTGTTTGCCAACTACGGAAAAGCCAACGGAAACAAAGACAGGAGGAAAAGTCAGAAGAACTGAGTTCATTCCAAATCAACCCAGTGACTTCTTCAAAGTATCCTGTGGACAGTGCTATTATTGGTACACTATGGCTTGAGAAGGCTGACAAGAGGCCAGACACCTGTGTACATACCCAAAGGAATAAATGAACAGTATTTTTGCCAATTGCTTATGTGGCCTGGCAATTTCAAGGGCAAAAAAACCATTTTTTTTCATCCATGCGTTCTGTTTATCATCTCCTCAGTGGTGCCAGAATTTTCCCCAGAAGAGTGTAATTTTTATTAGGGCTTTTGAACTCTGTTCAAACATGACCCCTTTGCATTAGATCTTTGAGCTCTGATTAATGTTGCCTTTTCTTAAAAAGAAATGCTTAAACATTACTCAAATCAGGAAGTGCTAAGGACTTAGAATCTCCAAAGGTTATAGAAGGAAGAGCAGTCTTCTCCCAGAAAGAAGTGCTCTGTAAAAGGTCACTCATACTGTTAAGGTACCTTTGAGAGACCAAGTTTCGATAGGAACAGAGTAGGAACACAGTGAGCACATATTGGGGTAGAAAGAAACAGATTTGTGAGCCTAGAGGCACTAAAAACAGCTTTTGACTAATTTATAATTATTCCTGGAGTTGGTATCATTGAAAATTGTCCTTTGTTTATTGTCATTTTCCTGACCTGTTGAACAACTTTCCTGAGATAAGGGAAATTTCATTCTAAGTCATGCAAATTCTGTAAAGACCTAGTATGTAAATTAGTGTGTAACTTAAAGTGTGTGGAGGATTTATAGAGAATCTCAGGGAGATAATTAAAATGATTAAATGTCTGGGAAACTGGTATCTGCACTTAGGTTAAAGTATTGAGCTCCTTTGATCTGCATAAAATAGGACTTCTGAGTATCATAAGTATTTGAAATTACATTGCATGAAGTTACAGTGGTGGCTTGCACTCTTTTCCGTATCACCCTCCTTCCAGTGCTGAAGTGTGAAAGCTGCTTTTGAGATTTTCTTTATTTTTTAAATTGAAACATAATTGACTGTGCTATCTGTGGGGTACAGCATTGAACATAAACATCTGTCTGCAATGTGTGATGCTGAAATCAGGATAATTAGTATATTCAACATTATAAAAGTAATCATTTTTGTGACCCTTTACCAATTTCTTGCTAACTCCCCTCTCCCTCCCCCTTTTCTACCTCTGGTGTCCTCAGTTCTGTTCTCTCCTTTTGAAAGTTCAATGAGTTATTGTGATTGTGATATCTTTGTTTGTTTGTTTCTTTTTTCTTTTTTCTTTTTTTAGTTTTCACTTATGAGTAAGGACATGTGGTATTTTTCTTCCTGTGCCTGGCTTATTTCACATAATATAATTTTCTCTAAGTTCATCCACTTGCTGTGAATGTGAGAATTTCATGCTTTTTTATGGCAGAGTAGTACTCCATTGTGCAAATATACCACATTTTCTTATCAGTCTTCCACTGATGGACATCCAACTCTTAGCTATTATTAATAGAACTGCAATAAATATGAGAGTGCAGGTATCCTTTCAACATGATGATTTCCATTCCTTTGGGTGTATACCAGTAGTGGGATTGCTGGATTGTGTGGTAGTTCTATCTGTAGTTATCTAAGAAACCACCATACTGTATTCCATAATTTCTGTACTAATTTAAAATCCACCTACAGTGTAGGAGGATTCCCTTTCTTCCACATCCTTGCCAGCATTTGTTATTTTCTGTCTTTTTAATAATGGCCAGTCTAACTGGAGTGAGACAATATCTCTATGTGGTTTTGATTTGCATTTCCCTGATGCTTAGTGATATTGAGCATTTTTTCATGTGTCTGTTGGCCATTTATTTACCTTCCTTTGAGAAATGTCAATTCAGTTCCTTAACCCATTTTTTAATCAGGTTACTTGTTTTTACTGTTAAGTTGTTTGAGCTCATTGTATATTCTGGATATTAATCCCTTGTAAGAT
Source organism: Galeopterus variegatus (assembly GCF_000696425.1). NCBI lineage: Eukaryota > Metazoa > Chordata > Mammalia > Dermoptera > Cynocephalidae > Galeopterus > Galeopterus variegatus. The sequence goes on from NW_007728571.1 coordinate 152,459, forward strand.
ACATAGTTTGCAAATATTTTCTTCCATTCTGTAAATGGAAGAATATGCTAACTCTGTTAATTGTTTCTTTTGCTGTGTAGAAGATTTTCAGTTTGATAAAATCCCATTTGTTTATTTTTTCTTTTGTCGCTTGTGCTTTTAGGGTCTTATTCATAAAGACTTTGCCCAGTCCTATTTCCTGAATTTTTCCCGTGTGTTTTCTTTTAAGAGTTTTATAGTTTTGGGTCTTATATTTAAGTCTTTAATCCACTTAGATTTGATTTTGGTATATGGTGAAAAGTATGGGTCTAGTTTCATTCTTCTACATATGGATGTCCAATTTTCCCAGAACCATTTCCTGAAGAGGCAGTCTTTTCCCCAGTGTATTTCTTGTTGCTTTTGTCAAAGATAAGTTGGCTGTATGTCTGTGGGTTGATTTCTGGGTTCTCTATTCTGTTTCATTGGTCTGAGTGCCTGTTTTATGCCTATACCATGCTGTTTTAGTTACTATAGCTTTGTAGTATAATTCAAAATCAGGTAGTGTTATGCCTCCAGCTTAATTAATTAAGTTATTTATTGCTCAGGATTGCTTTGGCTATTAGGGTCTTTCATTGTTCCATATGAATGTTAGCATTATTTTTTCTATTTCTGTGAAGAATGACATTGGTATTTTGATGCGGATGACATTGAATCTGTAGATTGCTTTGAGTAGTATGGATATATTCACAATGTTAGTTCTTCCAATTCATGACATCAATGGACAACTGCATAAAGAAAATGTGGTACAGATACACAACGAAACACTACTCAACCATAAAAAAAGAATGAAATTCTGTCATTCACAGGAGCATGGATAAATGTGGAGAAATTATGTTAAGTGAAATAAGCCAGGCATGGAAAAAGAAATACTGCATGTTCTTACTTGTGTATGTGGGCTAAAATAATAATAATAAATCAACAATAATAATAATAATGTTGAAATTTCAGAAGGAGAGAGCAGAACTGTGGTTTCTGGAGGCAGGAAAAGGGAAGGAAGGGGATAGTGAGAGGCTGGTTGGATAGAAATCAGCTAGACAGGAAAAATAATTTCCATTGATCTGCAGTCGAGTGAGGCGTCTATAATTACTAATAATTTACTACATGTCATTGAATGGCTAGAAGAGAGGAGATTGAATATCCTCATCACAAGAAATGATTAAGTTTGCAAGGAAGAATATGCTAATTACTCTGATTTGATTATCATACATTGTATATTGTGTATCGAAATACAACTCTGTAACCCACAAATATGTATAATCAATACATTTCAATTAAAAATTTTAATAAAAATAAATAAATAAAATAGCACCTCTTCCATTGCAAAATAAGTAAATAAATACAAATAAAAATGTGTGATAAAAAAATAAAATTAAATAATTAATAGTGCAATTAATTTCTTCCTGATGTGCTACTTTAGCTCTAATCCCAGTATTTATTTTATCATCATTACAAGCAGCATTTAATTTAAGATATTTCATGCATCCACCAATCTTTTAGAAGGCTAGAATAGTTATTGTAGAAAAATAGAGGAGCAAAACTAATCTTCAAGTGTCTTTTAAAGGTTGAGAAGTTAGGAATTTTAAGCTTTATGGAGAAATAAGTAGTGGTATAAATAACACTTTTTCATGTAATCTTAGATTACATAATTTTAGGTAGCACTAAGAAAGACAAAAACTCCCCAGTTCAGCAATGTCACCAGGTCTTGCCAATAGCCTTGTGTCATGAGGGATTGGAACACACATCTCATAGCTTTGAAATTTCATTTTTTCCCCAGAACATTTCATAATTTGTATCACCTTCACGTGTATTGTTTATCATGTGGAACAAACCTTTCCTATATATCTCAGTAACAAAAACAATGCAGCTTCTTTTATTTATGAGTGTTTATATTTTTTTCATTGCAAGAAAATACAGCATTGCTTTCATTACTCAATGAATATACATCTCGATAATACCAAAATTACCATTACATTTTCCCACTGTCTTCTTGTGCCTTTCCGTTTACACATTGTCTTTGTTTCAATGACAAATTTTATGTAATCTCTTAAAAGATATTTAAATATCAATTTAAACAAGAATTCACCGTAAAAAATTCAATTAAACTTAGCACAGTAATAATCCAGCCATTATAAAATAAATCTTGATTTGAGAGATATTTAAACGTGCAAAACATGCATTTAAGAATCACAGAAATGCAGCATCATTGTACCAATCATGAAAGAAAATAAAATGGTAAAACAAAGAAGATGATACAAGGAAGACGTCATAGGAATTATTACTGCTTGAAGCTTTTCTTACCTGCAGTATGATCACTGGAGTGTGATACGACACCTTTCCTTAGATATATGAAGAATAGTGACATATTTTGATGATAAATTAACCTCCATCTATACAGGGGAGGAGTACAAGTAAACAATCTTAATCCAAATAAGAGGAGAACCAAATAAATATAAAATAATAAATATGATAATTGGAGGTTGTGGACCTTTCTTCATAAGGGTTTTAACCTTCCCACTTCCTAATGCTCTGTCAACCACTTGGATCCTTTCTAATCTTCAAAAAGAAGATAATAACTTACAACCTTACAAAATTAAGTGTAGAATTTGTGAAAGAATATTGTAAAGAATTTAGCACTGTGTAATTACTCAAAAATTTTTGTTATTAATTTAACAGGATATGTCACCACTTATAAACAAAATGAAGTTGAAGGTTGTTTTCAAGCTAGTATTCTCTAAACATGTACATCATTTGATTCCTCCTACTCAGTTTCAACAGTTTTATATAAATTACTTATATACACATGACAAAATCAAAATCCTGAAATTATTATACAATGTTTTTGGAAAAGGAGTGAAAATAAAATAATTAATTAATGGCAATAAAAATTAATAGATTAACTACATTAATTTAATAATTAAACTGTATTACTATCATCTCCAGGTATCTAACTCTTTTGACAGTGAAAAAAAATCTTTGAAACTATTTTTCTTAGAATAGTTCTATTAACACTTCATTAACAATATATTAACATTCAGTGTTAAATTGCATATTTAATAGATGTACTCATCAGTTTTATTTATCGTAGCATTTTACTGTTGTTTCTATTTCAAAATATAATTAGAATCTTATTTCTTTTAACTAGCATTAAAAAAAGATTTATTAAAAATATCTCATTAAAGTACTTTTGGCAAAAATGTATGTTACCTTAAACTGTATATTCTTAAATATTTCACAATTCTAAAATAATTTTGGCAAGCAGAAGCTGGGGAAGATTTCATGGGTTGGCAGTCTCTATGAAAGGTCTTCATGAGTGAGTTCCTTTAATAAAACATTGTAAAGCTCACAATTGCAGACCATGTGCATGAGCAATTTATTTAACACATTGTTAAAATTTGGGGCCAGAACCATTTTTAATGGAATAATTCTGATCTCCAGGATTTCTAGCTCTCTCTTTAGGTCCCACAGACACTCAAATTTGAAACATCTGTGAATAATAGTGAAGGTGAATTCAAATGCCCTACAAAAAAATTTTACCTGAAAAATTAATAATAAAACTACATTTAAGTATTACATATATCTCCCCAAATGTTTTTCATCACAATATCCAGAATATCCCAACTAAATACACACAATAAAAGAATGTTTTTTCTTGGTTTCAGTGCCAGCCTCCATATATCTACAGCACAGCCATGTCCCTATTGCCCAATAGCTCATCTGGCTAGAAAATACGTACGTGAGATTTTCACCCTGAACTTCACTTTTGTGGCGGGGATCCTATAGGGATTGTCATTTTCCTTTACACATCTTTACCCAGACAAGGCAATATAATCCTACAGACACGCGCGTGCGCGTGCACACACACACACACACACACACACTCAAGATTAATAGTTTATCTGAAATAGAAAAGATTAGATGAGAATTTGGAGTCTCTGTAGTAACACAAAAGAGGTGCAGTAGGGTCAGACATATTTTTCAAAGCATATCCTTGGAAATTCTGCATCTCATTTTCAAAGATGATTCATAAATGTCTTCATTCCCAAAAGAAAATTTCACATTGTAAGGACACTCCTTTAAGCACGCCAGTCTAATATCATGCGACCCACAGAGTGTCATAAAACATGCTGAGGAGGTGTTAGTGCCAGAAGCTTTTCCAGTGGGCTTGCTTCTCTCTACAGTCAAGTTCTGCTTCACCTGCAGTCTTCATTAACAGCCCACATATAGGAAGGTTTGGGTGAAAGTTTTTATCCTGCCTGCCTGTTATTCATGACAAATCTGTAAAGGATTCTGAACAAAAAGCTGGGGTTTATATGGAAAATCTTCAGCATTCATGGCAGGAAGGACTGGTAGCAACACTCCAGGGCAAGCAGAGACAGAATGTATTTGAAGATCCAGAATTAAAATCAGCAAACCACATGGAAGAATATTATTCTATTCATCAAACGTAAACATATTTCTTTCCATTTTTCTTAACATTTAAGTACCATGAGCTTATGAAAATGATGATCATATTGAACATCTGAATATAGCCCCAAATTTTCCAGTGATCAATATATCTCCATTTTGAGCACATCATTAATGAATACAAGGTAACTTATGATTTACCCCAGAATGTAACAAATCATCTCTAAATTGTTTTGCTTTAAAATATTTAATAGACTAAATATGTGTAATACGTACCATAGTATATAGGTTTAGTGGTTAAATATTATGGGTTGCTGGAATGAGAACAAATAGTGTGAATGCTGGAATCAGATAAAATAGGTTAAAACAGTTTTAGTAATTAAAAACGATGAAGCTCAAGGCAAATTATTTAATTCTCTGGCCTTTAGTATTTGGACAGTATTGGACTAATAGTGTTGTAGTACCATATGAGATTATGTAATATATCTGTAATGTAGTGAGCATTCACTAAGCTCTGTTATTGCTGTGTCATTTTACATATCGATGGGATTTTTCCTCCAGAACAAAATTTCCTTTCTGTATAAATCAGACAATTGAATACGGGAGAAAAAATCATTCCTGGCGTAGCCCTGTGACTTATCTAAAATACAATAGAGAACATTTTTAGAAAAAATTTAACATCAAATTAATCTTCTATCTTTCCATAAAGTCTTGAGTACTTTTTATGAAAATAAAGGAAACAAATAAGACTTAAATTATAGAAGACAAGTGATTACCTGGTCTCTTCATGGACACCTCCAGATATTTTGAAGTCATTACTACTTAAAAGAACCAGCCCACATTTAGAAAATTAAAGTTGTTCTTTGAATTGATCCATAAAATTATCAATATAATATTTTACAATATTAGTTTTCAACTTGAGAGAAGAATAACCATGTTGGGGTTAGGATGGTTGGAATATATGCATTATTTGTAAAAGCCCAATCCTCATACCTGTCCCTGTCTCAGAACCACAGTCTTAGGATTTATTCTAAAATAACAGTTTTGAAAGATCCTCAAACTCTCTCTCTTCCCTCCTCCTCTCCCCAAATCCCCCCCATACTATTTACTATCCCATTCACTCCACTCTTTTTCCCTCCCTTCCTCCCTCCTCTACCTACCCCTGCAGCTCCGCTTTTCCTTCCTCTCCCCTCCCCTCCCCGCCCCTCCCTTCCCCTTCCCTTCTCTTCTCTCTCTGTCTCTGTCCCTCTCTCTCCAGTACTTCTCTAACTGTCCTAAAAATCAACTGGGACCTCACTGGATTGCACTTTCTGATTCAGTGGGTCTGCAATGGAGACTGAGATTCTATATTTCTAATAGGATCTCAGGGAATGCTTATGCTGCTCGTTCAGAGACCACAGTTGTACAACAAGCAATCAAGAAGGACGCAAGTGATCTGGCCACCATAATTCTATGTCCCTATTCCTTCATCCTCCAAAATCAGTCTAAATTCTAATTATATATTACTCATTGCAGGAAAATAGCAAGGCTTATTTGGCTTTCTTGGCAAACCAAAAAAGCTAGTGAGTAGAGGTGAATAACAACATAATTCAAAAACAGAATTAAAGCAGTGATGACAGTTCTTCTAACCATATTATCCAAGTAATTTAAAAGCCTGAAGTACGTTAATTAACTCATGATAATATATTATATTCTTTTTGAAAAATTATTCTTACTATATAAAAATTTATTAAACAATTCAGGATAGAATTTATATTTAGTCTATTAATATGATTATTAATTATTCATTTAAGCTAAATTTTCTAAAAAGCTTCTGAGGAAAAATCTTTCAGTATAAAGTAGAGGAAGACCACCAAGTAAAAATGTTCAATGACAGTACCAGTAGATAATGTTGATCAGTCAATCGCAGTCCCCACACACTGCATACACATGTATAAATGACTAAAATACAAAAGAAGGATCCTGGATTCTTCCCAATGCCTCTGCCTATTATAATTATGTTACTTAAAAAGGTTATTGACTGCCAAGAGATTTTTTTTTTTCCTTTTTGTCTTTTTTCGTGTCCGGCAACGGATCGCAACCCTCAGTGTTGCGCCCGTACCGGACTGGGACCGGCAACGGGATCGCAACCCTCGGTGTCGTGCCCGCACCTTGCTCAGCCAGTGAGCGGGAACCGGTCTGTATGTGGGATCCAAACCCTCGGCGGGAGCTCTGCTGCGCTCCCAAGTGGCGCACTGTAGCAGTGCGCCACCGGGCCGGCCCGCCAAGAGCTTATTTTAAGAAATATTAAGTTTCAGAAAAAAAGAAAATGTTGACACTATAAGTCCAAAGAAATGCCAGTTTTGCTCTTACAAACCTTTATACATTCTATAATCACCCGCTTAATATTACTGAGGGTTTTTTTTTTTTTTTTTACAGAAATAGATGAAGAAATCCATAAAATCTGTTTAAATGGTCTTTCTTCTCTTTAAAATTTTATTTTTGTTTATACATTAAAATATATCTGTTTTGTTTTCTCTTTTTTAGTCAGTTTAATTACAAAAATAATGGTACTATATATGGATTGTCTTTAGTTCTCTTTTAAGGATAAAATCTGTTCTATCACTGTAGAATATTATTGTTAGAATTTAAAATATGTGATGGCAATAAACTTTCTTGACAATAAATGTACTTCACAAACACACTGTATAAATTGGTGTATTTATTTAATTTTCTTCTTTCATTTCCTAAGTCTTCCTCCTAAGAGAGTAAGGGAAGCAGCAGGAGGTGAAGAAGCCTTCAGTTGACATCTCTCTCCACTCTCGTATGCCCAGCCTGCACTTCACATCCCAGGAAAGGGCGTGGTCAGCTTGAGGTAGCCCAAGGCAGGACAGGAACTTGACTCCACTTTTGCTTCCTGCTTTATCCCGCTGTTGACCAAGCCTTGTCTATTCTTCTGACTCTGTATCTTTCTTATCTATTCCTGTCACCTCTTCCCCCTTATGATGTACTTGTCCCTCTCACTTAGATGACATGCATCCCATCTCTTGCAATATTCCAGCTGCTGTTAAACTAATCTTGAGACATACACTCAGTGGAATAGGTAAAATATTACCATACAGCATTCCTTTTGCACGTGCATTCAAATTTTGTTGCCAATTTACAGTAATATATATTTAATTGATCAATATTTGATAAGGTCTTAGGTTTTATTTGTAGGACTTGCATATTTTAACAATTTTATTCTTGGATTTTCTTTATTGCTGCTTTTTTTTCTTTTTTTTGTGGCACATCCATACAAAAAAGTATACAAATTACAATTTTGCAGCTTAAGGAATTATTACAAAGAAATTCTTTTATTCTTGGAATAAAATCTGAACTGCTTCACCCTGGTCTCACGAAGATACACAGAGCTGCTCTATGCACTGTTTTCTGCATCTAGGTAGATAAGGTGCTATTATTCTATTTGCTCAGAACAAAAACACCAATGTCATCCTTTACTCCTCTGTTTGTCACACACCATGGAGGAGGTTATTACTAAATCACAATAGCAATACCTTCAAAATATATCGTAATTCAGCCACTTGTCATTATCTGCGCTGCAAGTGCCTTGCTCACACCACTTTCTAAGTTTCACAGTAGCGCCCAAATTGGACTTTTTGCCTTGATCCTTCCTCTTTTGAGAATATAATCAACATTGTTGCAAGAGTAATCCCTTTAGAATATTGGCCATATCTTGTCACTCTTCTGCTCAAACCCTTCCACAAGATTCCTATATCAAAAGGAAAGTCAAAGTCCCTTTAAGTGTTAGTGGCCTCAACTCTTTGGCCATGTCTCCTCCTGTTTTCCCATTGGATCCTTCTACTCAATCATATTGGCTCACTTGCCATTCTTTGAAAATACTGTACATTTTCCTCATTCAGGACTTTTGCACCTGCTGTTTCCTATGACTGGAATGCTCATTCTCTACATGGATTGAATCCTCATCTCCTTCAGGTGTTTACTCATATGCAGGGTTTCCAGATTTAGCAAGGATCTATAAACAAAGGGCAAGATATCCAGTTAAGTTTTAATTTCAAACAAACAATGAATATTTTTAGGATAAGTGTGTCCCATGCAATATTTGGGAAATAATTATACTAAAAAATTAGTTGTTTGAATAAAATCCTTAAGGAAGAAGGAAGAGAAATTAGCCTTTACATTATATTTCTTCTGGGTAAAATAATTCATTAATTACTTAAACAGAGTAGAGACAATTTAGGTATCACTATCGTCTTCACTGGATATAGGTAAGGAACAATTTCTTACAGAATTTTGTTTGGGCAAGGCCTTATATTATATTTGATTTTGCTATCACTTTTTCTTTTGGACACACACTCTCTCTGCCCTCTCTCTTTTTCCTCTTGCTCTCTCTCCCTTTTTTCCTCTCTCTCTTACATGTATGCGCGCGCGTGCGCGCACACACACACACACACACACACACACACGACTACATTTACTTCAACTTCTCTCTCTCTCTTTGTACCATTTTAGTTGCTCATTGTACAGCTTTCCCCAACAAAAGATCAAAGGAGAGTGAAATTAACAACTTTGCCAAAATGAAAAGAAGAATAAATGTCTGCAATGATTGTGAGAGGTAAATGTTTCCTTTGAAAATCTGACCATAGTAAATTTTTTAATTTTAGTAAAATTAGGTGAACTCAGTTTTTCTGCAAAAAAATGAGTGATGCCTGAGAGCAAAGCACAGAGGAGAGACTGTAACTAGTAGGTTTTAACTGTGGCTAAAATCATCAAATAGTTATATAAAGGAGAAGTTGATCCACTCTGACAAATGCAATGGAAAAGCAGAGCAGTGCACATGAAGTAAGAGATTCAAGTCTGATGTCTGAACATCTCTTCAACTTCCTGCAATCGTGTTACTCAAGATTTATAGGTACAAAAAACATTTCACATAAAAACATGTATTAAAAAATAATACTTTTTCATATTGTCTAACTTTAATCCCTGCGGCCTCTGTAAGCTCAATTTCTGTCATAAATTCCTCCTGAAGAAAAAAAAAAAACAAAACTCACTGGTGGCTCCAAAAAAATCTCATAGAATGAGTTTGGGAAAATGACCTCTGTTTCACTTTTTGGAATATTTTGAAGAGAATTGGTATTAATTCATCTTCAAAGGTTTGGTAGAATTCAGCAGTAAAGACATACAGTCCTGGACTTTTCATTGTTGGGAGACTGCTGATTACTGCTTCAATTTTATCGCTGTTATTGGTCTGTTCAGGCTTTCTGTTTCTTCTTGGTTCTGTCTTGGTAGTTTGTATGTGTCCAGAAATTTATCTATTTCCTCCAGCTTTTCAAATCCCAAACTCATTCTATGAGATCAGCATCATCCTGATACCAAAACCAGACAAAGATACAACAAAAAAGAAAACTACACACCAATGTATTTGATGAACATAGATGCAAAAATCCTCAACAAAATATTAGCAAACAGAATATAGCAACACATCAAAATTATTATACACCATGATCAAGTGGGATTTATCCCACAGACGCAACCATGGTTCAACGTACACAAGTCAATAAAAGTGATATGCCACATCAACAAAATCAAAGACAAAAAACATCATATGATTATATCAAGAGATACATAAAAAGCATTTGAACAAACTTGACATCCATTAATGTCAAATTAGGTATAGAAGGAAATCTCAGCAAAATAGGTATAAAAGGAAAATATCTCAACACCATAAAAGCCATATATGACAAACCAATAACCAATATCATTTTTAAGAGCAGGAACAAGACAAGGATGCCCACTCTCACCATTACTATTTAACATAGTATTGGAAGTATTAGCAAGAGCAGTAAGGCAAAAGAAAGAAATAAAGGGCATCCAGATTGGAAAAAACAAAGTGAAATTGCCCCTGTTGGCAGAAGACATGATATAAAGGAAAAGCCTAAAGACTCTACCAAAACAAACAAACAAACAAACAAACAAACAAAAACACCTCTTAAAGCTAATAAATGATTTTGGTAAAGTTGCAGGATACAAAATCAACATGCAAAAAAATCAGTAGCATTTTTATGCTTCAATAGCAACTAGCAGAAAAAGAAATCAAGACACCAAGCCCATTTACAAGTCACCAAAAAAAAAAAAAAAAAAAAAAAAAAAAAAAAAAAAAACAAAAAAAAAAAAAAAAAACCACAACCCCTTTAAAAAACCCAAAAAAAAAAAAAAAAAAAAACAAAAAAAAAAAAAAAAAACCACAACCCCTTTAAAAAACCCAAAAAAAAAAAAAAAAAAAAACAAAAAAAAAAAAAAAAAACCACAACCCCTTTAAAAAACCCAAAAAAAAAAAAAAAAAAAAACAAAAAAAAAAAAAAAAAACCACAACCCCTTTAAAAAACCCAAAAAAAAAAAAAAAAAAAAAAAAAAAAAAAAAAAAAACCCAAAAAACAAAAAACAAAAAAACCAAACACCTAGAAATATATTTAACCAAGGAGGTAAAAGATCCGTACAATGAGAACTACAAATCAAAGCTGAAAGAAATTAAAGAGGATACAAAAAGATGGAAAGACATCTTCCCAAGCAATGGCATTACATCATTCTCTGGTGGCTAAATAGAACACTAACTACATAGCAAAGAAAATTATAAGATGTAGACAAACACACATAAAAAAACACTGCAAATGTATCTTAATATTAATCAAAAGAAACAAAACTCAGAATAATATATACAGTAGTATTTTTTTTTAATAAAAAGTTCCAAAATAGGCAAAACTGAACACTATTATTTTAGGCAATTCATCGGAGGTGGTAAAATTATAAGGAAAAATAAAATTAATTACCTTAAACCACTAGACAGTTTTTAACTCTAAGGATAAGGAAGAAGGTGGATTGATAAAAGGACACTAAATAATATACAGGTTGGTATCTTGATGTAAAATTTCTAGATGGTGGTAGTTACATGTGTGTTTACTTTAAGATTATTTATGATAACATGCATTTCTATGAAGTTTGTTGAATGAGTCATAGACCTTACCAAAAAAGAGCTTTTAAAATGTGCAATTAACAAGTTTTTTTTGGACAAATTAAATGTAATAAATGATGATGACTAAGTAACTGAGGAAGTTCTTGTTCTTTTGGTTTAGATGAATTTTCTCTCTCTAAAACCCAATTCCTGTTTTCTCACTCTTAGCAGTTTGTTCTTCACAATTGAAAAGACATCAATTCAGAGTGTTAGTATTTACTTTCACTCACTCTAACCCCTCTCAATGCAATCAAGAAAGAATGAGCAAAAATCCTAATACTGTAATGATAGACTCAAATTTCATACTTTCACTACCGATGGACTGGAACATTTCACAGTACTTAGTAATAAAAGCAAAAAATGTAAATCTCTAAATCTTCCTCTATGATAAAATGTCATGTTTATTCAGAAACGCCAAATTTTCTTGGATTAAGTCTTTCCTTTGACACCATGATAAACTCAACAAAGACTATGTTCTAAATGTGATACTATTACACCTACACCGCATGATGTCCCATTTGACAAGTCTTTATTAACCTCTTGAGATTTATATTTTGATTTATATTCTTCATCTTTCTGTTGTTTCTTATCCACTCATATTTATAAATTCTTCCGTACGGCTTCAATTTATTTATTTATTTATTTTTATTTTTATTTTTTTTTAGTATGATTTGCATTTATTTATTTAGAAGGTGTGTGTGTGTGTGTATAGACTCGCACCCACACATCCACATTCAAGCAGTTGAAGAGTGTTGTTGAGCACTTGCAGAATGGGGTGGGGAATTACGTTTTCTCTGTACCCTCCTTTCAACTGCTTTGACTTTTTTACCATGTGCACCTATCACCTGTTCCAAAATTTAAGCAAAAAGGTAATTTTTAAAAAGAGCCTTTTCCAAAATAAAACCTTACTTTCCTCCAGATCACAAGATTAGAAAAAACGTGGACTGCCTTGCGGCACCAGTACACCCAAACCGCCATTCTCTATGAGAAAGAGCTGTATATGGCTTCAATTTATACCAAAGAAAACAGCCTGAATCTTGAAAACAAAGTCATTAAAACTGACTACAATGTGTGATCACAAATTTATAAAATATTTAGAAGTGGATATTGAATATATGTGAGAGAAAAATACTATACTAAAAATATTAAAATACAATAATCTCAGTTCAGATTGTTGGCGAAGTGAAATTAAAAATAGCTCCTATTTGTCTCTAGGAAATGGAAGCAAACTAAAATGAACAGTTTTACTGTCTAAGGTAGTTTCTTAGTTTTCGAGATCTATGTCCTTATGGTTACACATACATTAATATTTTAGTCCAATGTAGGATTAGGGAGAACATACACGAGATGTCCCCAAGAAGTTATTTCAAGCTGACAATATGCTTAATGTCTGTAAAAATCTTTTACTTATTCCTTATTTTTTTTTTTCTGTATTCATTCTTTCTCCTTTCCTTCCAAAAATATTTACTGATCACTCAGTATGCCCCAGGCACTGTTATAAACCCCGGTGATAAAGTGGTGGGTAAGACTCAGAAATTCTTGCATTTATGAAACATACTTTTGTGTGTATTGGATGAAGGCAACCATAAAGACAAATACACAAATAAATAAAGAGCTAAAAAGAGATAGTAATAACTGCTATAAAAAAAAAGTAGCCAGTAATAGAATAGAAAGCAAATGGGTTGGGGAGGAGGGACTTATTTAGATAGAGTATTTAGGGAAGACTACTCTGAAAAAGGACATTTATGTGAGATGCAAAAGAAAAAAGCACCCAGTTATTCATAAATCGGTTTCTCAGATAAGATCAAACACAACATATTTGAAAAAAGAAAGAAAGGCATTGCACCTGGGTGTAGAGCAAGGTGGAGAGTATGGGAGGGAGTGAAGTCAGAAAAGTCATTAATTAGACCAGTTAAGTCTGTGTCCATGGTGAGGGGCTTAGAATATGTTCTAGGTTAAAAGAAAGGGCATTGGAGGCCTTGTAAGAGATAAGTGATATGAGTTGAATAATGTTCAATTTAACATCTGATTGCGACTGCTCAGTGGATAATATATGTGTGTGGGGAATTAAGGTGGGGTAAATGTGGAAGCAGGTAGACCAGTTAAGAGGCTATCCCATTATTCTTGTGAGGGATGCACAGTTGGAGCTAGGCTCCAAGCAGTGGAGAAGGTTGGAAGTGCTAGGATTTAGGGGCATATTTTGGAGGTAAATCAAACTGGATTTGCTGATGGGTTAGTTGCATGCTAGGGTAAAAGGTAGATGAAAATGTATGGGTTGCACATTTGAACTGCCCTTTTAAGTCACAGATAGCATAGTTATTATGTTGCTTGTTATAAGTTAAACAGTCAGAAGTTTTAGTGCTGCAACAAAATGATCCTTGACTAAAATTTATGCTTGTTTAGTAAAAATCTATTACATTCAAAACCAGTACTAAAAGCATCCTAAAGTAGTTGTATAATCAGACTCCAGTCTAGAGCGAGTGATTGCTGTTTCGATCTTTCCCACCATAGTTTTCATTCAGGCCTTATCACCACTGTATAAGTTATTTAGACAGTTTCCTAACCATCCTCTCTATTATGAGTTTATTTTCCCTCTCCAATCTGTCAACACTTCTGCCAGTTATTTATGCTATATCACTAAAAACACATGTGGCGTGCTCATCAAATTATGTTATGATTGTCTATCTTTATTTCTCTAAAACTAAATAAACTCATAATAGGTGATGCTCTGTCAGTTTCTGTATATCATATATGAATATTTAATAGATAGTACTTGTTCAACCACCATCTGCTAAATAATCGTAAAAGTAGAACATTTGATTGTTTTATTATTGCCTAAACTGATGAGTGAAGCAGAAATTTTTTATTGTTGTTTATTAAATCCTAGATTTATCTATGAATTCAAGTGCCACCTCCAATGGGACAATAGGAGCTGCTCAATATATATTGGATAAAAAAAATCTATCAAGTATTTATCTCCAGTTTTCAATCCTCACATGAGGTTTTATTCTGCGTATTTTTCTACCTGGTATTTCTAATTGGTCTTCTGTCACTTTTGCCATTTTAAGGTTGGTATAAGCAAACTTGCCTTCTTTACTTTTCCTTTCTAACAAAACAAAATAAAACTCCACATAGCAAACAGAATAATTGACGACCTTCTCTTTTATGAGTTGCTTATTCTCTTTCCACTTTCATTTAGTAAAAAAATATGGAAACCCTGGATTCATCTTTTCAACCTTTCCACTCATGGTCTATCTTATCTAACTAGTCATCAAAACCTACTTATTTTTCTTCTCTGTATCTTTCTCATTATTTTTTTTTCAATTGTACTGTGAGTAACCAAGACTTTCTTTCTTTTACTTCTAATGCAGAACACACTGCCTCCATATCAATCACTGTAAAAATAATACTTTCATTTCATTCTTTCCTGATGAAAAATTCTTGGTGATTGCCCCATGCTCAGGGGCCTTGTTCATCCTCTCATTATGTACAGTAAGTAATCCATATTCTCAGACCACTGGATTTCAAATAATCTTTGCAGAGTGTCCTTTAAAATGCCAGTACTACTTTTCAATTTCTGAATATTTGGCCATAGATAGGTCACCTTTTTTAACTTTCAAAAACATACAGGTTTATTTTTGAGTAAGTCATTTTCCATTAAATTTGGAGTATTTTACCTTGTGTGAAAAAATGAGAAAATACAAATTAATTTGACAAATTTTCTATGTCTTCTTTTTCTGTGCTGTAAGGTTTAGTCAGTGCTTCCCAATCCTGGGTGCATTTCATCTGGGGAACATTTAAAAATACCACTGCCCAGACACCACCCACTAAATAAATTAGAAATTAATAATTCTAATAAATTAATTATTAATTTATTAGACATTAATACATCTACTAATTGATACTTGTTAATTTATTAATTAATAAATACTTGTGGTAAGTATTTAAAAAAATATTTTTAGGAGAATTATTCAGTTGTGCAGACAGGGTTGATGGTGAGGTTGTTGAACATTCAACAGCTATCAAAACACCCAGTTTTGAAAAGGACTAGGGAGAGTACGTTGTGGATTCCTGGCAGCTGTGAACTGTTGAGAGCAGGTTACCTGTTTGTACTAAATATTTATTCACTTACCAAACACTTTTAAAGTAACCACTGTGTGCCAGTTTCCATTACTGGATGATTTAGAGGCAGGGCAATTATAGCAATAGCTTAACTGTATCAAGTGCTTTATATATGTTGCAACTTTGCATGTGCTAAACAGTTTTTGAATAGATAGAGATTATTATGACTATATATTTCAGCCTGAGAGTCTTAGAGAATTACATGCCTAATGTCATGAAGGTAACAATTGTTAAAACCTGGTCATAGACCTAACATTAATCTTTCTGTCTCTAGAAACACAGCCTATTAAATAGTACTCTCTAAGGACAGGAGCTGCTTCTGATTCTTAAAAAAAAAAAAAAAAAAAAAAAAAAAAATCACAGAATAAATACTTTAAAATATCACACAAGTGTTCCTTCAGGGCAGTTACTGCATATATCTTTGTTTTCTTATGGCTTAGCACCAGGCCTGGACTGAAACAGACACTCAGTAAATGTTTGTTGTAGTTAAATGCACATGTGAGGAAACTAAAATGCTGGCAATAGGATAATGTGTTATCTCTATAGAGTTGGTTGTCCTTTAGCAGAAAATTTCTAGAGAAATGTCCTAACTGGAATGAATTTCTAATGATGGAATGGTGCACACCATTTTAAGTGTGAGTGTGAGAAACTCGGACCGAGAATGGATTTTTTCAACTTTTGATTGAGTGTAGGTAGTAATCAACAAGACCTGTCTTGCAACTACATCTGTTTCTTTAAGTGAACATTTTTTTCCCCCACAAACTGCCATCACTGTCCTTCTAATAAACAAAACTGTGTTACAGTGATTACACAATTTGACTCATCTCCAAAATTTCACCTCATACTTCTTAAGAATGGCATAGATGTGAGTAAAGATATGGATAATCCACGTGATATGGTAGGACATTTAGGGTATTGTGGATCTCTACGAATACATAAAAGATGAGAAAAATTGCATACCAGTAAGGCAGTAATTGAATTCCTTCATGACATTGCAATTATTTGAAAAATATTGTTAATAATATCTGAAATTTGGTAGGTATCAGATATTATCTATATAGATGGTTTTCAAAATTTAATTTAAGGTGGTTTATTAGCTTTTTTCAATGAAATCTTGACTGAAACCACAATGCTTAAAATAATAAGAGTATAAAACATTACTGTCTGTTGTTTTCTGACAAATATCTCATTGTGTTAATAATCCATGGGTTACCGCTATTCAATTGGTCCACCTATTCAATCATGGCTTTAGTCTTCTCTCAACATTACCTTTTGTCTGTGTTTGAGTAATGCCAGGGATGAGAAATTTACTTCCTACAGGGCAGACCATTTCATTTTAAGACTGTCCTAATTGTTAAGCTCTTTCCACACACTAAGAACATGTCCAGGTTGATTTGTTATGCAAACATAATGTATCTCCTATGAAAACATAGAAATAAGCTAGCTATCATGTTCCCTTAGAAACACTTTTCTTTTTCAAGTTAAGTCTGAGAATTCTTGCATCCACTTTTTACATGGTGTAATTTCCAATCTCTTCAAGTTCCAGATTGGTTTTCCCATAGCTCTTGTTTTGCTCTGGAGTTCAATAAATTATAACCTCTCGCACTTGTATATTTCATTTCCCAGTGGAAATGTCTCCCAAAAAATGTATTTGGAAACAAAGTAAGGACTCATTTCCTTGTTTATTCAGATGCAAGAAGAGGCTCTAGAGTTTCATTTAATCATAGAGCAAAGAAGAGGGTTAATTGTTATGAGTCATATGGCTCTCTTCTCTTTTCTCTCTTTGTAGCATGTGTGTGTGTGTATGTGTGTGTTAAACAATCAAATAAGAATAAATAGGGTCTCATCAGTCATCATTATTTAAGGGATCCTTCTTTAGAAACTTTCTTAAAAATATCGAGGGGATTTTTTTTATTGTGGATATATATATATATATATATAACATAAGACTTGCCATTTTAACCATTTTTAAAATACAATTTCACAGAATTAACTTCATTCACAATGCTGTCCTAAGGAATTTTTAACTAGGAGTTTTATAAAGACAAAAATAAAAAGTAATTGTTGCTGACATTTATTGGAGCTCAGTTGTTATTCCTGATATCCCTTTTGGATTTTAAACAATTTGAGAAATGGACAAAGCAATTAAATAAGGATTTACAATCCAATGAGAACTTTTTTCTTTTCTTTTTTTTAAAAATAAAAAGTAGAGGCTAGATTGGTAAAGCATCTTATCAAGCCACCTGCTTTGACCCTTGAGGCAGCATAAGTGGCAGACTACATATCTACTATCAGGTAAGATAGCAGCTCTTAGAGAAACAATTTTAAAATACAACCTTATTATTTATGTATGTTAGTTATTATTAGCTGCATCTGAGGAGGTTTTACAAGAAAAAAATAAATTTAGGAGTAGTAAAAGTGAATAGAGGGCGTGCAGAAATTTGGGACTTCATAGGGTTGAAAAGCTGGCTTCTTGCATCCCCCAAACAATACGAACATGATTTAAAAGATAATGAGTTTAATAAAGTGACTCAGGGAAAAGATCAAATTAATGGTGCAATATTTCCACATCTTTTTCCTAAAAACATCATCAAAGCCACCAGTGCAGAGAAAGTAGTACAGGGTGACAGAAAATTATTTTTAGGAAAGGACATTCAGTGTAGTTACTGGTACATGAAATTAACTGTAAGCAAATTGATCAGATTCCTACAGATTTTTTATTAAACTAGATTGTTAAAGAATTGAGGCCAAACACCAAAAAGCCTCCTTTGACTATTTGAGACTTAAGCAATTTTCTTTTAGTTGATGGAATGACATTTAATTGTAGTGTATTTATTGCCTGATTGGGCTATTCTTTCATGTGTTCTCTCCACACTTCTAGCTTTACTGAGGTATAAATGGCAAATAAAATTGTATATATTCAAGGTATTCAAAGTGATGTGTTTGCATTTGAGATGATTACCACGATCAAGCTAATTGACATATTCATTACCTCAATTACTTTTTTTTGTGGTGAGTATACTTAGAGTATACTTTCTTAGCAAATTCCAAGTATGCATTATTATTAACTGATGAATACATGTGTGCATTTGAGATGATTACCACGATCAAGCTAATTGACATATTCATTACCTCAATTACTTTTTTTGTGGTGAGTATACTTAGAGTATACTTTCTTAGCAAATTCCAAGTATGCATTATTATTAACTATAATCATTGTGCTGTACATTAGCTCGCCAGAACTTATTCATTTTATAAATGCAAGTTTGTACCCATTGACCAACATCTTCCCTCTCTCCTCCCTACCCCCCAACTCTGGTAACCACCCTTCTACTCTGTAAAACAGCTAATTCTTGAACCTCCAGCCTTTCACAGCAGAAGACACACTTTGAAAGCAACTAAAAATGGAAAATCCACTTTAGGTATGACTGAAGAGAACCATGAACACAATATTTATTTACAATTAGTAAAACCAGGGAACTTTCCCAACTTCAAGTCTTCGTAATATCTGCTCAGTGCGATTTTAGAATTGCTACAGACAGTGATGGCTATTTCTAAATGGGAATGTTATCTTGGTTATCCTGTCATAATTTTATCACTGTATATTAGGTGAGTTTCAGGGGCAGATAACTTGTCCTTTCGGTTATATTTTCAAGAATAGGAGGAGTCATATTCTGATGTGGTGAACAGTCAGAATTCTGAATTTTGTCTTAGTTGACAAGAAAGTGACATTGTTCTATGCTTGGGAGGAAGTGTGAAATAGATGTATTTTAACTAGCAAGGTGGGATGTAGAGAGATTGGCTATATATTCATCAATATAGTTTTTCTCAGCTACCTTTACTATTACCTTAGGATCATGTGACTACCTATTAAATAAGGGAAGGTGGGGTAGAAGCCAAGGAATGCTAGCAGCTGCACTCAGATGCTGGAAAAAACGAGCACAGCTCTGTGAGTACCTTGATTTTGGCCCAGTGAAATTGATTTTGGACTTCTGGCCTCCAGAATTGTGAGATAATAAACTTCTGTTGTTTTAAGCAAACAACTTCGTGGTAATTTGTTGCAACAGCCAGAAGAATCTAATATAGCCACTGTGCTTAACTTCTGTTCATTTGGTCATCTTCTAACTTCCAATAAAGTTCAAACTCCACATATTTTTGGTATGCTTTCTCATTCTGCCTCTGATAGTTTCTAGCTATGTAATCTTTGGCAAATCATTTGTTTTCTCTGTAACTTAGTTCCCTAATCTTTAAAATGAGGACAGTAATAGTACTAACCTCATAATAATCATACTAGCCCTAATTATAAGGGCTTAATGAGTTAATATTTGTAAAGAGCTTAGAACAGCTACCAGCACTGACAAATGCTCTATAAGTTAATACTACACAAATTTTTTAGAGAGTAGATGAAATATTTTGGGGGTAATAAATGGGGAGAGAGCCATAGAATGCAGGTTTTCTTCCTTTCTGCCACCTTCTGTCCACTTGTATGTGAAAGAATTTGGAAAGAAAAGATTTTAAAAACCTATTTGTGTTGTATTTTTCAGACACTATTTTTAATAAAGGCACTTATTACTATCATATGTTTACATCTCTGATAACTTATTTACATATTTGTAAAGTAGTATAAATTTTGAATTGGGAAAAAAACACACCATCAACATTATTTTTGTATAAATTAAGTCCAATGAAAAACCATCACAAACCAATTAATGTGGTGAGACTGATAGTTTTAATATAAGAGAATGAAATAGTCTTTGAAAAAGAAAATTTTGTAGATTTCACTGATTTCTGCACCCATACCTAAAAAAGAAAAATAACATATTAGTTTTGTATAATAAAGTTACAAAATCACTTGTACTTAACATGAAATTATTTTTCTTGCTTTGTGATTTTAATGTTATTTTAAAGGACTATATTGAATGGTCATCTAAAAATCCATGCCACAAATAAAATACACTTTTAAGAGAATCAAGCTTGTTTAAGTCTGTCTTCTTATAGATATTGTAAATTATTATAATTATTCATTCTTACAAGAATTATGTATTCCTATAACAATTAATAATATAGTCTTATAACAATTCTTTTATCAATGTAGTGTTAATTCAAAGTTATGATTTATTTGCATGCATGTACATATTACATGGGATGTTTTTTGTGTGGGTATTGGTTTCAAATCACCACTGTCTGTTGATATTTAATGATTTGAACTAGAGTTCATTCTCTGCCTTTAATGGAGAGACTATTTCAGAGATGTAGCAGTTTTTTCCCTTTATCTATTATAAATAAAGGAATTAACACGGTAAAGTAAATACAAATGCCTACTGAAAATATAAAATTATTTAGTGTATGTAATATCTTAAACTATTTCACTAACCAAAGTTTTATCTTACATAGTAGTAAAATTACTAAAAACCAAAATATAGCAGTAGTCAGAGTTTAACTAAAAATTAAAACTTTTTAATTTCCTTGGCAATGGCTGCTGTTAAGAAGCATCACCAAGAATAATAACTGCCATCACAATTGATTTTCAATTCTACCTTAGTTACTATGTCACTTCAGTAGAAATTTTGATTTGGCTGACAGTCAAATAAAGCCTTGACATTTTTCTGTCCAGTAAATATTTATAACACTAAAATTGGAACAGCTTTGGGAAGGGATGGAGGAATGAGAACTTGAAACTAGGAATCCGATCAGATTTCTTGCTTATCTCCTGATCAGATGAGTAACATGGAATGAGTCCAACTGAGCTTTTTCACCAAAAATGTGTGTGTTGAGGAATGGAGTGGGGTGTGTGTGGGGAGGAGAGGGGGTAGCAGTTGGAGACTGGGAGATTTCAGGTCTAAATTGTTAGTTTATTTTCTAAAATATTGGTTTTCAATTTGCGGTAAGGATGGCTAAATGGATAGTACACAGAATGACCTGTGAGAAGTTTAACAATTTCTCTTCCCATCCATAGTTCGACCCCTTTCCCTCATATGGAATATTTTTTCCTTATACTGACCATTATTATTTTAGAATATTCAAGTCATAATCAATTTTGGTCAATTTAAGAAAGAACTTTCTAGTTCTCCAAAAGTAGCCCATGTTCCTTACATAGGACATGAGTTCATAATTTCAGAGGTTCTGGGTAACAGAAAACCAGCACTTCTCCATACCCCACTTTCTCATTTTCATGTATTAGAAATATACTCAAAGGTAGTTTCAGAGCATGTATTTAGTGTATTTAATCTGTGATTTCTAAATCTTGTGATTATGTAAATAGAGCTGTGATGAACATGGTAGTGCAGGTATCCCATCGATGTGATGATTTCCATTCCTTTGGATTCCCACTGGATTCCATTCCAGTAGTGAGATTGCTGGATTGTATGGTAGATCTATCTGTAGTTGCTTAAGAAACTCTATTTACAATAGTGAAATATGGAAAAAACTAAATATCTATCCACGGATGACTGAATGAGGAAAATGTGGTATATATATATACGCACACATAATGAAATACTACTCAACCATAAAAGAGAATGTAATTCTGCCATTTGCAACAACATGGATGAGCCTGGAGAAAATTATGTTAAGTGAAATAAGCCAGACACAGAAAGAGAAATAATGCATGTTCTCACTCATAAGTGGGTGCTAAGAAAGGAAGAAAAGACCACAATAATATACAGAACTTTCAGGAGGATAGAACAAATCTGTGGTTATTGGGGGGAGGGGGATTGGTGAGAGATTGAGTAAGGGACGCAAAGAATAATTATGATCTGTAATAATGAATATGCTAGTAATATCCATTTGATCATCACATGTACACAGGTGATGGCAGTCAAAAGAAAATAAAAGATGCATGGTGGGCTGATTAAAATAATCATAATCATAATCATAATCATAATGAAATAAACTATCAGAATATAGCTATGAAAAATTTATGTTTTGTTTGACAAGGAACATGAAAATTAATTCAATAGGTATTCATAACCAGTCTCAGATTATTTCAGATAAAATTTGAGATTGCTGAGAAATATTAATAATACAGGAAAACTGATTTTAAAAAATCTTTAAAGAGACACTTAAAAAGCACAAATATATAACTTCTTTAGAACAGAATGCTGTTTGATAGTGATTGATTTAATATAAACATTTTAAGTCTGAATTGTTTTGTCCTTATTAAAATATACGATTGTACACAAACATATTATCAAACAACATTCTATTGTGTGTATGTTTCTGCCAAATTTTAATAAATATTACCAGAATTTAAAATAAAATAAATGTCACGATCATGCATGACTTACAGAAACAAATGCACCATACTCTCTTCTCTAGGAAATTTCATTTCTTTACCTAAAAAAAGAAAAAAAGATCTCTTCATAGATGATAAAATGTACATCATTTCACAGTTTTGGGCCTATCTGTTCTAAATAATCTTTCTTCTTTAAGAAGTTGTGTCCTAATGATCTCTTAATGAATCATACTTAAAATATTCTATATTGCCACCAGATTTAGTTTTCTAAAACAGAGAAGTAGTGGTCAAATCACTCCTCTCATTGAAGATCCTTAATAAATTCTTTTGGCTACAGAATGAAGTTTCAGATACTTAGCAGTATTTTTGAGGCTTCTTTTAGCCTTACTTTCTAACATTGCCCTTCTGTCATGTGAACCATGAGCTGCAGGTACATACCAGTAGGTGGAAAGTGCTTGGGTCAAAGAAATCTACTGAATGAACATATTAATGTGTAGAGCATTGGAGAATAAGTGTAGTTGTTTATACTTGTCTGGAGCAGTACATATCTTCTAAGAAACAACAACTAGAAATACTGAATTAGTAAAAACATACTACATAAATTATTCGCTTATGGATTTAAACTTCCATTTGTTTTCAGCCTATTTCCCAGGGTTCAGAGTATCTTTCATGTAGTTTGGAATCCCATTTTCCCTGTGATAAAATAGCCTAATCCCTTGGGCCATATCTACCAAAACTTTAGGACCAAGTGCTTCTTAACTATTTTTTTTAAAATGATTGCTTTTTAAATGAAGTATAGAGAACTTTTCTTTAGGTCAAGATGAGTGACAGAAACTGGTTTTATTCTCTTGCCTAAGACACAAAAAATGTACAATAATATGAGAATAATCAGTTTTTTAAGATCTGAACATCAGGCTATGAAGGACAGTGGCAAAGTAGGTGGACCTTATGATTGTCCTAGTGTACCGCCTTCAGAGAGTTTCAAGGGGTTGGTGTAGGGAGAAAAACACAGGCAGATTCTGGTGCACCCTCTGAGTTAAGGAGATGGAGCTGGGAGTCTAGGAAGGCTAAGGTAGCTGAAATTCACAGAGCAGAGTTATCTGAGAGGAAAGAAGGATACAAATACATATGAAGATCTAAAGCATTTACCCTCACATTTTCAAATGAGTATTGACTTTTTGTATGAAAGCACTACCTAAGGCCAGGTAAAGAACATGAAAAGACAAAATGGAACAATATCTGATGTACAAACAGGGCAGGGGAAAGTTCTTGGTTCCACTAGCCAGAGTGAAAAAGCTAAAAACACACAGGGCATACGTTTGAGTACTCAGAATGATTGATCTCAATAATGGGAAACATTAGCCTTAGATAAAAATATTTGTCCCTTCTTAATAAAATGTAAAAAAAAAAAAAAAGCATAGCAACTTAATGTCCTCCCATAATAAAGCTTCTATCTATCTATCTATCTATCTATCTATCTATCTATCTATCTACCTATCTATCTATCTATATCTAATGTGTGGACATGTACATATCATGTATATATATGTGTGCATGTGTAGATATATGAGAAAACTTAATGTTTTCCTCTAATATCAGGAATAAGGCAGAGATGTCCATCTAATCATTTTTATTTAACATTGTGATAGATGATTAATACATAAATAAATAAATGGCATTCAGCTTGAAAGCTAAAAATGTCCATTAATGGATAAATGGGTAAAAATAATGGTATGCTCATGTAATAAAATAATACTCTGTAAAAAAATGAACTATTGTTATATTCAACTTCATGGATAGATTTCTAAAAGTGAATGAAACCAGACACTAAAGAGTACATACAGTGTGTTTCCACTCACATAAAATTCTAGAAAATGCAAATTAATCTGTAGTGACAAAAGACAGACCAGGGATGGGAGAAAAAGGAACGTGGGATGACAAAGGAATAGGAGGAAACTTTTGGCTCTGGTAGATATGTTTATTAGCCTGGTCATTCTTGTCATGGGTGTATACATATGTTGAAATTTATCAAAGTGTACTCTTCCAATACACTTAGTTTGCTGTATATCATTTGCATCTCAATAAAGCTGTTCAACATGTTTACATTGGTATATGTTTGCTTGTGGTGAGGTTGTGTTTCTTTTCTTCTCCGACAGATCTTATGCATTACAATGGTAATGTATAGGCAACCTACCTGGTCAGGAGAAGGCAGCTGAGGTTCTGGGGCAGCAGGCTCAAATGAAGGAAATCTGGCTGTAGCAGGGTCAGCTCCAGGAGGTTCAACTGAAGCAGAATTGGCTGAAGAAAACTCAGCTGCAAGGGGCTCAGCTACAAAGGGCTCAGATGGAAAAGTTTTGGCTGCAGCAAGCCCAGCTGCTGCAGGTTCAGCTGAACCAAATTTGTCTAGAGCAAGCTCAGTTACAAAAGACTCAGCTAGAGTTTTGGCTGAAGCATGCTCAGCTGCAGCTGGCTCGGTCAATGAAGGTGTGGTTGCAGCATGCTCAGCTGCAGCAAGCTCAGCTGCAGCGAGGTCAGCTGGAGAAGTTTTGGTTACAGTATGCTTAGCTTCGCCATGCTCAATTGGCAAATGTTTGGCTTCAGCATGTTCAGCTGCAGCAAGCTTAGCTGCAGTGAGCTCAGCTGGAGATTTGGCTGCAGCAGGCTCAGGTAGTGAAGGTGGGGCTGCAGCATGCTGAGCTGCAGCAAGTTCAGCTGCAGCAAGCTCGGCTGGAGAAGGCTTGGTGGCAGCAGGCTCATGTGCAGCAGGCTCTGCTATAGCAGATGTAGCTACAACAGGCTTAGCTGCAATAGGTGGGGCAGTGGGTGCTGCAGGAACACTTGAAGGAAAGACAAGGTGGGAAGCACCAGGAGGAGGAGGGGGACGAGGACGAGGAGGATGAGGACGAGGAGGAGGAGCAGGAGAAGCAGTGGTCAACTGAGTAGTTAAGGGAAAATCAGGGATATGGTACGTATGGGCATTTCCAGAAGATTTAAAAACCCAGGGATATGGAGGTACACCTGTATCAGTGTCAGGATTCCCAGGGTAATTGGGGTTGGTATTCACTGAGGGATAGTAAAGAGGAGGCGGCAAATTATAATTCTGTAAACCATTAGGAATAGGCAGAGATGGATTAAGTGGGTAACGATAGTCATTGTCATCCTAAAGAAGAAGCAAAGAAGTCAATTTAAGTTGATTGTTTATATTTGTCCTTTCTCATATATTATCGATGTTCTAACTGTGATAATACATAGTAAGTAATGATTTTTTAAAAAGAATTCTAATTAGTCTCTTAAAAGGTTAATGTGTGTTTATAATTTTTGACATAGGAAGTAATAATTTCTTAAGAAAATTGAATAAACTCCAAGTGAGGGAGAAATATTTTGTGTTTATAAATGAGTGTTATAGACTGTAGAATATACCAGCCTAGGTCATAACAAAAATAGATGGAAAGTGTGTGCACTTTATAGGATTGGTGAGGACTGTAAGATTGGTGCTTCCAGGCCACTTTCTCTGCACTCTTTGTGGCCCTGCCCACTGCCCTCAGTGCCCTCTAGGTCTCTAATGTGTCCTGTTGAAGCCTTTACTTTGCTACACCTCCCCCAGGTGTCTCACGTTCCAGATTTGTCCTTATGAACTCCTTCCCACCCTTCACCAAAGCTTCCATTCCTTCATAGTCATGCACCTGTATTGTGAGTTAGAGGGTAAGCAGACTGGGTGTGGATGGCTATTGGCTTTTCATATTTAATTTTCTGTGTGATGTTCATGTTTTAAGTGAGTAGGTTATTAACCTTAATCATGAGTTTATTATCAGATTTCAAATGATTTCTTTTGCTAGGACCTCTGTATTTTCCTCTGATTGCTCTAGGTTTGTCGTTTACATCCACGTAAGACTGTTAGGGAGCTCCAAGGGCAAAAAATTATGTAAGAATTTACAGAAAATTATGACATTTCTTGGTTTCACATACATGAAGTTTTATTTCCTGTTATAAATTTGTCAGTTTTCCCAAGGAGCTGACTTATGGTTTACATTCTGGGATCCTGAATTCTTTTATCTGTTGTGTATACGGATCAATTATAGTTAAAATTTTTTTTTGATTTTTAGTAACATAAATATTTTAAAAGATGATAAACTATGTTTAACATTTATTATATGTTTATGTTAGTGTTAATCAGGTGGAGTTATTTTCTTTACATGTGTTCTAAGTTAATTTGCCAATAACAGACACTACTTATGAACATAAACCCAATTTTTATATTTGTTGGAAAGTATTGCCTTCTTTATCAATAATACTTTTCTATGATGTAAAACTTTATATAATTAAATTTTATTTTAAAGGGTTTAACCTAATAAGCAGGCAGTGAAGCTAGGCAGTATATCAATAGGAATAAAAATTATAAAATTTATATAAATATGCTTATTCTTATATTTGTGTATTTAAATAAGCCCATCAAAGGAAGAGAAGCTTTCATGTTCCTAAATTACTTCCTTAGCGTTTCAAGGAAAAACATAATAATATTAAATTTTTTAACATTAGACAGAAAATGCTGTTTTAAGGAAAAAGTGAATAATGTAAAATACATTTCCGTATCTTAAAATATAAATAAATATGAATACGTTTTACCTTTTCACTGGATGAGGGAAATTTCTAAAACACAAAGAAAATAATGTTGGTGTTAAATTTTATACCACTGAAAAACATCTTTCTTTATATCTCTACATTCAGAGTGACTATAACTGACAAAACTCTGAGGAACTTGGAATTTTCCTTCTTAAGTCATATAATTTTTTGCCTTGTTCTCAGTTTTCTGGTGATTATGTATATTCTGGTATCATAAAATACATTCTTACAAAGTGTATATACAATGATCAATTATAATGTCTTCCCAGTTCCAGTGTTTTTACACTGTCATTTACATTTTTTATTCTTATGTATCTATAAACTTTTAGGTACAGGGAACCAAATGTTCTGATTTAATTTTGGTCTAGCTGCTTAATTACACAAGATATTCACATTAGATCATCATTTGTGTTTACCACAAAATCATCAATATAACTTCACAATAAATGTGGATTGTAAAAGTAATGTAGATTAGAAATGTAATGGAAATTCTATAATTTATTTTTAAAAGTATAAAGTGAGTCCAGCTCTGTGCAGTCCCTGTGCAAAGTATTGGGATTCTAGATATTGGAAAATCAGACGAAGTTTCTTTGCTCACACTTCTGGGATGCTACATTCTCCAGGCAGTCAACATTCCCACCTAAAATGTAATATTTCTTACCAATTTTAGGTTGGTTTGCTGAACTACTGAGTTAAAATTTTTTCCATGGATCATACTGCTAGAATCCCCTAAAGTATAACATATGATAAATGAGTGATATAAGTTTCAGGGTGTTCACAGAGGCAAATGTCAGTTATTTGTATTGTGGGTCATATAAATGATTAATACAAGTGAATTATTAGTACTAATATTTTAACAGCAACACCGTCATTAAACTGCATTGTAAAGAAATCACATCAACAAAAACAAGGACAAAAACAATACAATTATCTCAATAGAGATAGAAAAAGCTTTTGACAAAATTCAGGATCCCTTTATGATAAAGACACTCAACAAATTAGTTATACAAGGAAAGTATCACAACTAAGTAACACAATAAAAAACATATATGACAAATCCATTGCCAACATCACCCTGAATCAGGAAAAGCTGAAAACTTTTCCTTTAAGGATAGGAACAAGACAAGGATGCCCACTCTCACCACTCCTATTCAACATAGTGTTGGAAGTATTAGCCAGAGCATCAGGCAAAAGAGAGAAATAAAGGGCATCCAAATTGGAAAAGATGAAATCAAATTGTCCCTGTTTGCAGAAGACATAATCCTATATACAGAAAAAACCATAACCTCTACCAAAAAACTCATAGAGCTTATAAATGAATTCAGTAAAGTTGCAGGATACAAAATCAGTACACAAAAATCAGTAGCATTCTTATACACCAACAATAACAAGCAGAAAAAAATCAAGAAAGCAAGCCCGTTTGCAATAGCTACCAAAAGAATAAAATACCTAGGAATAAATTTAACCAAAGAGGTGAAAGATCTTTACAATAAGAACTACAAAACACTGCTGAGAGAAATTAGAGAGTACCCAAAAGAGATGAAAAGACATCCATGTTCATGGATTGGAAAAATTATCATTGTGAAAATGCCTGTATTACCCAAAGTGATCTACAAATTCAATGCAACCCCCATCAAAATACCTATGACATTCTTCACAGAAATAGAAAATTCATCTGGAACAACAAAAGACTCTGAATAATCAAAGCAATCCTGAACAACAACAAAAAAGAGGCTGGAGGGATTACACTATACTGCAAAGCTAAAGTAACCAAAACAGCATGTTGCTGGTGTAAAACAGACACATGGACCAATGAAATAGAATAGAGAACCCAGATCAATCCATGTACTTACAGCCAACTGATCTTTGACAAAGGCACCTAACAACATACACTGGGGAAAGGACAGATTCTTCAGTAAATGGTGCTGGGAAATTGGATATCTATGTATAGAAGAACGAAACTAGACTCATGTATCTCACCATATACCAAAGTCAACTCAAAGTGGACTTAATACTTAAGTATAAGATCTGAAAATATGAAACTCCTAGGAGGAAGCATAGGGGGAACACTTCAGGAAGTAGGACTGGGCAAAGACTTTATGAATAAGACCCCAAACACACAAACAACAAAAGAAAAATTAAACAAATGGAATTATATTGCAATAAGAAGCTTCTTCACAGCAGAGGAAATAATCAACAATAATGAAAAGACAACGTACAGAATGTGAGGAAATATTTGCCAACTATGCATCTGACAAGGGATTAACATCCAGAATACACAGGAACTCAAATAACTTAACATTTAAAAAAATTAATCCTATGAAAAAATGGACAAAGGAGCTGAATCAACAGTTCTCAAATGAAGACATACAAATGGCCAACAGGTACATAAAAAAAAAATGCTCAACATCACTAATTGTCAGAAATATGCAAATCAAAACCACATTGATATACCATCTCACCCCAATTAGACTGGCTATTATCAAAAAGAGAGAACAACAAATGCAGAGAAACTCTCTTATACTGTTGGGGGGACTGTAAATTAGTCCAGCCATTATGGAAAGCAATATGGAGATTTTCTTAAACAACTACAGTTAGAACTACCATGTGAACCAGCAATCCCACTTCTGGGTATATATATACCCAAAGGAATGGATATCATCATGTCAAAGGGATACCTACACTCCTATGTTCATCACAGTTCTATTTACAATAGCCAATATATGGAACAACTTAAATGCCCATCAGTGGATGACTGGATAAGGCAAATGTGGTACAAATGCACAATGGAATACTACTCAGCCATAAAAAGATGAAATTCTGCCATTTGCTGCAACATAGATAAGCTTAGAGAAAATTATGTTAAGTGAAATAAGCCAGGCATAGAAGGAGAAATATTGCATGTCCTCACTCTAAAGGGGGAGCAAAGAAGGAAAGGAAAGGAAAAGTAAGGAAAGGAGAGGAAAGAGAAAAGGAAAGAAAGGAAAAGAAAAAGGAAAGGAAAGGACAATCATGATAATGTGTTGAACTTACAGAAGGAGAGAAAAAATCTGTGGTCACTACAGGTGGGAAAAGGGGAGAGAGTGAGGGTTAGGGAGAAATTGGATAATGGGCACAAAGAATAATTATGATTTGTAATAAAGAACATGTTAACAACACTGATTCGATCATCATATACTGAGCACAAATACTGATAGTCAACTCTGTATCCCATAAATATGTATAATTGTTTCAATTAAAAATAAAAGAAAAATGAAGAAAAAAATTAGAGTTTTTAAATGTAAGATACACTTTAAGGTAAAAACAAATACATTTATACATAAATGAATAAAAAAAATAAGTTTTACCTCACCAACCAAGGGGAAACGCTTCTACAACAAAGAAAGATTTTGACATGATTATTAAAGAGCCCTGGAATCTGATTATTGAAATATTAGCTCATAAGAAATTCAAATTAATATCACAATCTTTCCAGTTTTAAAAATTATTTTCAAAAAGATTCCTATTCCTTTGCCATATATTTTAAGAGTTGTTGGTCAAAAGTGTGCATATTCCAGACCATATCTCTTGGACCTTCCTTGCTAGATTGTCATGTTTATCCACTACACACTTGTGGATAGGTGCAAGTATAATTTTCTTAGCACAGTCCTGTCATCAGAATTTGATTAATAAATGACAAAGAACTGAAAAATCTAACATCAGTTAATTGATAAATGTTTTGGTCTCCTGTGTGGGGGTAATTAATAGATATTTGGTACATCAAAATATTCTAACTCACTGGGACACACCCCTCCTGCTAGGAATTCCCAGCTTCAAGACACATGCCTGAATACACCCACTACTGCATGGTGTATTCTGCTGTAATCCTTCATGGGGGTGAAACCTCCCTGGATTCATCACTTAGTTTGTTGAAATAAACTGACTATATTGTTCTAAAATATTATAGATTTTCCCATTAGGGGAAAATCTAGGTATAGCAAAAATTTAATTACACTACAAAGTAAGTGCACTTATTTAATGTTTCTGCTCATTGAAAAGTAATGAAGAACTTATAGTAAATATGTTTAGCCCAAATATATTTATATCCCATAAATATTTTTCATCAAACCAGAAGCAATTAATAACACTAATATTTTAACAGCAGTAGCAGTCTTTAAATTGCAATGTAAAGAGATCAGAGTTTTTAAATATAAAGTACACTTTAAAGTAAAAAAATATATACATTTACATGTAAATAAAAAATATTTTACCTCACGAGGGAAGGGAAACCGCTTCTAAAACAAAAGGAAAAAATATTTTAATGTGGTTAAATATTTGAAAGCATCTGTACTCAGATTTCCCTACTACTGAAGAATTAGCAGTCTTTATTATTGTTGATTTCTTATTGAAATGAGTAACCAGTATAAATTATTTGTTTATCATCATCATCATCACTATATTTTTGACTTAGACAATTATCTCAGGAAGTTTTACTTTGGCTGGATGGATTTTGGTTTGTAATATTCTACAGTACATAAATCTTTGCCATCTGAAAGATCATTCAGCTCTTATTCGTATATGTGGTTTTGCTGTTCTCTTCTCCCTCCCAGGTTTTGTCTGCTCTCTGTGTGTGTGTGTGTGTGTGTGTGTGTGTGTGTGTGTGTGTGTGTGTGTGAACTGTCTGTTGCCACCTCTTCATAGTATCAGAAGGACCATATGTCCACTTGCTTGTCGATGAAGCTTTAGTATGTTTTATGAATTCAGCATAGATAATGCTCTACAGAATAAGAATAAAAAATAGTGTT
Source organism: Galeopterus variegatus (assembly GCF_000696425.1). Lineage (NCBI taxonomy): Eukaryota > Metazoa > Chordata > Mammalia > Dermoptera > Cynocephalidae > Galeopterus > Galeopterus variegatus. The sequence goes on from NW_007728571.1 coordinate 184,650, forward strand.
GGAAACTCATCATTTACTATTTTAAGAATTAGAGTTTAATTCAGGTAATTTTAGGGGATAGAATAATAATTTGAAATTTGGACATGATAGTAATTATGATAACAATAACTAATAATATCAAGGAACATTTAAGTTTCTACTATATCTTAGGTACTCTGCTAAGCACTTTATATGTTTTTAATCTTCAAAACAATCCTGTGGGGTATATGTTATTGTTTTTTCAATTTTTAAAAAGCAGATATTTAGCACACTCACTGGCTAGGATAGAGAATTTGCCATCTGGTATTTCTTAGTGTACTGTCTCATCTGTCTACACAACACTGAAGGTCGTTATGGCCTGTCAAGAATTCCTTCTGACTCTCCATTAAATACCTCTAGCAAAGGGACTTCACTGCCAGAGGAAGCCCTATTCAGCATTCTGTAATTTGAAGATATAAACTCTGTTAAGATAATTTACATGCGGTTCTAGTTCCTTATAATTTTTTCCTCCTCCAGCCCCCTACATTTCTGAACTCACCTCTTTTCCTTGCTGTTTATCCTTTTTTAGATATTGCAGATTTATCACTTTGATTTTTAAAATTTCCTTTGGAAAGTTTGACATACCAAATATCATGTTCATCAACATTTCTCTCTGCTGCATTATTTTAAACATTGTGATAACTATATCATTAGCAGGAATCCCTGCCAACAATTATTTAATGGTTATACTACTGCTACAATTTTAAAAGTCCACTTACTCACCTTCCTTGCAAAAGCAACACACATGATGCAGGCCCAAAGAAGCAGCTTCATTTTGATGGACCCTATGTACATTAATACAATAAATTGGTTATTTCAGAAAAATATACAATATATTTTTAAAATTATTCTCTTTTCCTAGAGAGAAACAAAAGAATTATTAGGCTTTATTAGTCTGGCTAGGAAGACCCTTAACAGAAAATTTGGTCCTGCTATTTAACTGTTGTCTATATGACCTAACAGAAATGACACCAAAGCCAAAATTATTTTTTTTTGGCAGATATCCTTTAACAATTACTTGATGTTTAGCTAAACTCTCTTTAAGTGGAAGTCACCTCATTTGGTTACCCTTGGTCACATTTTGCAATTAATTTGTGTCGGAATGCTTACCAGGAAATAAAACTGCTTAAAAGTAGCCATTCTATGGGTGCCTTATTGAGATTTTGTTTTTATCGATTCAGTGGGTGATTGGTGTCACCTACATGGAAAGATTTCCAGTCCTAAACTTTTTGCTACTATACCCTGTAGCATAAAACTTTAGGTCCTTGTCACCAATTTTTTTTCTCTGTCTCTGAATAGTAGTGGGGCAGCCATATATTCAGGCATATGTCTTGATTAAGCTCAGTTTTCTTCATAAAACGTAAAACCAATCTCTAATTAGTTGATTAATAAAGTTTGTGACTTCATTCTTCAAAAACATAAAACATTTCTACTGTTACAAAATATGTATATATGAGGACACTTATTACAGCACTATTTAAAATCTCATAATGTAAAAATGAATGCCCAAGAGGTATTTTATTATGAATAATTTCAGATTCATGATTAATTGCTAAATGAATATTTAAATGCTAAATATTACTGAAGTATTTATTTCTAATAAGATGATGATTGTTTTTATAATTAATTTTGAATTTTTTTTCATTTTCTATAGTCTACATTTTTTTGTCAAGTGAGAATATATTACTTGTATGCTAAGTGTATCCTAAGAATATGATGGATTTTCAAGTTTTTTTTGATGAGACTCTAAATGCTTTTCTGCATAATCCTTAACAAAATCTCACCTGGAGAAATCACAATTATGGAGGAAGTTTTGGAAGTAATAAACTGCATCCATTTCTCAAAACATATTTTTCGTCTTAATTAAGCTGCTTACATACATGTTCAACATGATTTTGATTGCATATTGAATGGCTTTTGCTATAGTGTCCTTTGGTACTATCTATACGCCAGGATTTTATTGAAAGATGATTTAAGAAAAAGACTAACAGGTGTTCTATTTTCACATTGTAAAAATATATGGGACAAAGATTTGTGCCTCATTCTGTTTCCATATGAGTAGCACTGGAGAAACTCCTGACAGATCCCAGTACCTAGGCTTTTCCTGACCTGTTGGTATATTTTAATTTCTTAGAGACATTGTTATTATATGTTTGTTGGTTTTGCATTTATTTGTGCTCTTTTCCTACCAGAAATTTCAGAATAGAGTATTTCACCCATATTTAGTCCTCTGCAGGGCACTATGACATCTCATTTAAGGATGTTTACTGAATTTCTGGCTTTATCTTACTTGCTTTCACCTTATTTTTCCACCTCACCAAATTATTCACATCAATTTTTTAAAAATCCTGTTTTGCCAATTTTTGTAAGCAACCTCAAATCATTTTAGAATGCATCATATTACAAGCAAACAGAAAAAGGAACAAATTAACCAATTAAATTGATCTCTCTAAAATTGTTTATAGTGCCAAAATTTCCCTGTGGTGTATTTTAAATGTCTGTTTTAAAAAATAAAAATGGCCAATTAATAAAACCAAAATATTGTGAATTATACCTAAAGAAGGCAATATTTTATCCCTCAATATAATGTAATTATTTTAAAAGTAGCCTAGAGCTTATTACAGAACACTTATGACCTAAAGATTAACCATATAAAGTTAACTTATGAATTGATCTTTTTTTTTTTTCTTTGGTCCTTTTTTGAGACCGGCCGTACTGCGCTCAGCCAGTGAGTGCTGTGAGCGCACTGGTCATCCCTATATAGGATCCGAACCCGCGGTGGGAGCGCTGCTGCGCTCCCAGCGCCGCACTCTCCCGAGTGCACCACGGGCTTGGCCCATGCAATGATCTTTTATCCCTATCTGGGTTTCTTAAACAAGAGGATTTAATTGGTTGAAGCCAAATTTTCACAGACATATTATATGGCAGTTGTCTGAATAATTTAGAATGCTGCTCTTACCCCACTATTCTTTTGGGAACCTATCAATCTGATCATATACAATAGCCCCAAACTATAAATATAGGTAAAAGAACCTACTTGAGAAATTGCACAGTCACCTTTTAAAAATGTCCTTTTAAAGTAATTCTGTATAAATAGCTCAAACAATACCAATTAAAATTAGTCTTATAATCCAATAAACATATTTTCACTTAAATTTGACTTTATCTTGATATGACAACTATTTAATCAAGCTCTAATGAATTAGAAACTCCAGTAAAGATGAATAACTATTTCTTCTTCATAAGAAATATAAAACAGTGTTTATTCCTATCAGAATAATTAACACTAATGAAGAATAATAGAATTATAATTTTAGAATCCTTAAAAATCACCTCAGAAATGAAAAAATCTCAGATTATTGAACATTTAAAATATTTTCTCTAGTATCTCACAGTATCAATTTATTGATTTACCCACATATTACTTTTGATTTAATACTTTAGAATGCTCCAGAAGGAACAAAATATTTATCTCCCACTCAAATAATAAAATTTTTTCTTCCCCTTTTTCTCAGTTAACTTGTTAAGTGAGAGGGGCTCACTTTACCCTATAGTTCAGTTCTTCAGAAGAACGTGAGACTTCCTGAATAGAACTGACCTTTCTTCTAGGGCTTATGTGAAATACTGAGTTCAGTAATAACCTACAGAAAAAAAAAATTCCTTTGATAAGTCTCCTCCCACGCAGTATTGAAGTGAAAATTTAGGTGTGTGGTGGATTAGATTAGATTTACACAACACCCTGTGTTACCAATATTTACCTCATTATCGGCTGCCTATAACATACCTGGCATTCAATAAAAAATTACAAAACCTACAGAAAGGCAAGATAAAATGTCTGAAGATTAAAAGAAAAGCACACATCAGAACCACAGCTGTTACACAGATGTTGGGACTCTCAAATTGGGAATTTAAAATAACTTTGATTAATATATTGAAGATTCTGAAGGTAAAGGTAGACAAGATGCACCATCCCAGAGGTATTTCATCACAGAGATGAAAACTGTAGGAAAGAATCAAATGGCAATGCTAGAAATAAAAAAAAATCACTAACAGAGGAAAGGAATGAATTTAATTGACTCATCAGTAGACTCCACATAGCCTGGGAATCAGAGAACCTGAAGATATGTCATAGAAATGACCAAATTGAAACACAAATTGAAAAACAGCAAATGTTCGAACATGTGTGTTATTATAATCCTAGGAGAAAAAAAAGATAGCAGCAGAAATATTTAAAATATATAGCCAAGAACTTTCCAAAGTCATAAAAGCATAGATACATGACACTCAGAACACCAAGAAGGATAAATCTGTGCATGCACACACACATGCACACACACACACACACACACACACAGCATAGCTTATTAAAACTGCTGGGAATGAAAGACAAAAAGTGAAAGTCATGAAGACAGCAAAAGAAGAGAAAAAGGCAGATTGCCTTAAAAAATAACTATAAGCATACAACAAAGTTCTTGTCAGAAACAACATAAGCCAGAAGAATAAAGGAGAGACCTCGTAAAAGTGATGAAGAATATGGTCAACCTAAAATTTTATGTCCAGGAAAAATTGCCTTCAAAAGTGAAGGGAAAATACTTTTCAAACAAAAACTGTCGGAATAATTAAGTAAGAAAAAAATGATTTGGACAACGCTGTCAACCAACTTGATGTAATTGACATTCATAGAACACTCCACTGAACAACATCAGAATATGCAGTCTTCGCAAGGTCACATGAAACATACCCCAGAGAAACCACATTTAGTGCCATATAACAACCATAAACACATTTAAAAGAATAGGAATAGTAAAAAGTATGTTGTCAGTCCAATATAATTAACTTAGATATCAATAACAGAAAAATATCTAAAAAATATCAAATATTAGGAAATTAAGCATCACATTTTGAAATAACCTATAGATCAAAGAGGATGTCTCAAGGTAAATTAGCAAATATTCTTCCTTTTTTTTATATAGGTTCTGATCATTGTTACTTTTGCCCCAATGAATATCATTAAAAAACAGAATACAGAGGACATTTTAAAATATCAAAAGAGCTATTAGCTTTGAACCAGAAGAAGGTCATGTATCCTTTGAGACTTGAAGGAGAGAGTTAATGTTATGTTCAGATTTAGATCAAGTTATTGATGTGTCATACCAGGAGGTGGATAGTTTTTATGCTGGATGGACTCAGTATTGTCTATGAAGTAGAAAGGAAAATTGTTTTCTGGTGAGAAAAATTTGAAGCTTAAGGAGAGTTATAGAAGGCAGCTAACTCTAAGGTCAACAAGAAAAAGTTTGATAACACATCTTTGGTAACCAAGAAAGTTTAGAAAACAAACTTACTTTAAGATTCAGCTGCTTAGTTGGAGTGGAAGCAGAAATCAAATTCAGAGTTGTATATGGTTGGGTGTTTTCCAGGTAAGGTTGGTTAAACGTCGAGGGGCAGAGGAATTATGTGGACTATCAAGATAATATTTAAAATAATCAAGGATCTAGGCTGAGCTGTGTAAGAAGGGATGTGAAGCCAACAGAGAATAGAGAGAATGGAATGTAATCAGTGTTAAGGGCGGAAGATTCTATGATGACAAAGGAAAATTCTCTAAGCTTCTACCTGTTACACCTTTTAAAAATACATGTCATATGTAACCACTTTCTGAAAAAACCCTTCAATATTCAGGCTGAATAAGAAAGTGAGGCTAAGACGGATTGGATAGAATGAAATGTAGTGGAAGGGATAAAGGACTGATGCATTCCACGGAGTCAAAGATGAAATACACAAACTAAATCTTTCCACTGATCATAGACACATATTATATGTTTTTCACCTACAAAAACCCCTCTAATATCTTCCCATCACAACCAAATGCTTAACTCAAATTTCAAGCTCAGATAACCTTCATCCCTATCCCTTCCTCCTTGATATACTGTTCTACAACTTTCCCCATCCTCCATCTCCTCTGGACACGTGTACCCTCTTAGAGTTTTTCCTTGTAATGCATACATGCACCCATCCATTTGCTCTCTCTCTTTCTTCTTTTGATACATTTTCTTCATTAATGGGAGGTCTGGAGGGTTTATGTTTTCAGTACCTGACTTTCTACTTTAGTGTGCCAATGTGTATTGAGAGGAAGACTAAGGTCTCTGGTGAAAGTTGGGGATTAATGCTGTGGCAAATTATAAGCACGAATAAATCAGAGAGATGGTAGAATGTTGGCTGAAGAGTATTATGAACTTAGCTGTGCCTGGAGAATGTAATTTGTAGTGTTCAAGGTTAAGTTATGAGGAGTAAAACTGAAATGCCTAGAAAGTATACAAAGTTATTTTGGTGGTAGCCAAGACAGTTAAAATAAATTGTTAAAGGATTATTTACATTAGCATTAGGAGCCTCATGGGTCAATGTGAACAATGAAAATGATGATTACAGACCAAAGAATGAACTTGAAATTTTTTTTTTTGGGGGGGGAGGAAAGAAATGGGTTTTTGTAACTCACAGAGGTGAAAACATCTTTAGTAATCATCAACCCAGTTCATATGAAACCACATATTCAACATGAACTAACAGGAAGAGTATACGCAAGTCAGGAAATATTCTTCAGTCTTTCTTTGGCTCAATATTTCTGCTTTTCAATAAGCCTGTCCAAACATGCTGGTATGATAGAAAGGAAAATTGTAGAAAATGAATTTTCCAGTCAAACCTAAAAAAAGCAAAAGGCAATACTGGATTTATATTCCAGAGATGATATTTGTTTATATATAGAACACACACACTCTCATCCATCCAAGTCCAGCAGAATGTTATTATTTATAACTATTATTAGTTGATGTTTACTGGTGTTCAGGATGATGCCTAACACATAGTAGAATTTTAATAATTATGTTCATGCTAGATGGACTCAATGAAATCTATGCAGTAGAAAGGCAAATTGTTTTCTGGTGAGATAGATTTGAACAAATTAATGAATGAGAGTTAATAGCTCCTTCAGTAGAGCATAAAAATATTTGTGTTTATTTAAGTGAAACATATTTATGTTTTCAGCCAATTTTGAAGAACATTTTCAGCCAATTTTGAAGAACATTTTCATTATTCTTATTTTCCAAATAACTTATTAGGCATACAAGATATTACTGCTCCCTAAATTTTAAACCTTTGATCTAATTGGAATCTAGATTTTTTTTTTTTTTTTTTTTTTTTTTTTTTTTTTTTTGTACCGGACCGGGGACCGGCAACGGGATTGCAACCCTCGGTGCTGCTCCCGCGCCTCGCTCAGCCAGTGAGCGGGAACCGGTCTGCACGTGGGATCCGAACCCTCGGGCGGGAGCGCCACCGCGCTTCCCAAGCGGCGCACTATCCAGTGCGCCACCGGGCCGGCCCGGAATCTAGATTTTTTAATACAATAGTTTTATTATGCAAAATGACTTCAAGAAATCATTTTAAAATTAAATTCTTCAAAATCCATTGTACGTTTTTTGGTTTCTCTGTTTCTTTTGTAATTTTTCTGTCAATTCAATACCTTTTGCTTTATATTTTTTCTCTGATGCATCACTTGACCTTGTTGTACTACCCCTACCTCTAACTTAGCATTTAGCACATTGTATTGCTATTTCTGTGTCCTCATCTGGAACAGAGCTTAATGAGGGTAAGTTTGGTATCTTAATTATGAATCTCTCAAGATTCTCATATCATGGGATATATGATAAGCTCTTTTTAAAAATGTAGAATAAATACATGAATAATGGCAGCAAAGGGAGTATTGCTATTTATAAAATACACTTATATTTTCAGTTCTATCCATAACAGTTATGTTATTATTTTTCTCATGAGATTGTTTTACAAACTTGTTTGACCCTTTTTTTATCATTCGGAGAGCCAAAAGGTCATGATAAAGCAAATCAAGTTTGTAACTATGTACTCAAATTAAAAAAAAAAAAAAAACCTATCAAATAATGTCCAAGCTGGCCTTAGGATGCAGTTTGGCATCAACAGTGGGGTGTTTGAACCATAGAGACAGAAATCTGTGTAAGATTTTTGGCTTCTCCACTTTCTTGGCGTTATCGTGATCAATTTATTTAACCTCTATTGAGCCTTGGATTCCTTATCTCAAATCAGCTGATAATATTAACTACTTCATAGGTATTTTTGTGTGCATAATAAAGGTAACAGGCTTTGAATTGTGACTGGTACATTGTAAACCCTCAATAATTATTATTAGTTTATTTTTTGAAACTTTCTTTTCATGTTGCAAATGTATATTCAGGGCATATAAAAAGAACAAAGAAGATCAATTGAGAATTTCAGGATAGGAGATGAGCTGAATACTGCAAGGACAGTATAAGAAAAATAAAAGGTGCTCCACGAAGAGTAATATTTATGTGCATTAAAGTTTTCTTGAGTCTTTATGATGGCCTTAAATCCATTGATTAAAATGTTAAAGAGGGAAAGTAAGAAAAAGAGGAAAGTAGGTTTTATATATTTTTTTAAAAATTGATTTTTCCATAGAAAGAGATGCAGAAGATTTGCTTTAAAATGGTTTGAATTGTGTATGAAACTCTCTTGACATTATATGCCCACCCTTAGACCAAAATATTGAGTTTGAACTTCTTGGCTCAACTCAAAAGTGACAGGAAATCATCTGTGTGAACGTTATGCCTATGACGGTTTTCACCCAGAGCCATTGCTTATGGATGAATGTGTTATTAGCTATAGAGAAAACTCAATATAGTTTATTCAGAAAATATTTATAAAACACACATGCATATAAATTATCTGTGTGAACGTTATATCTATGACGCTTTTCACCCAGAGCCATTGCTTATGGATGAATGTGTTATTAGCTATAGAGAAAACTCAATATAGTTTATTCAGAAAATATTTATAAAACACACATGCATATAAATTACACAGTAAACTTACATTTGTGAGTCAAAAAGTTACAAGCAAAATTTAAAGCATTTCATAAGCAAAAATATGATATCACTAAAATTGAAACTACATTACTTAACAATATTATTTAAGGTTACATTCTTCATATAAAAATTCCATTTAAATTATTGCTAGAATTTATGGCACTTACCAAACTAAAGTAGAAGAAGTTAATTAGAGAGCATTAAAAAAAACCTCTTTAAAAAAGAAAGAAATGAGACATTTTATTTAAAAATAAGTTTACAATAACAAACAAACAAAAAGAATATTTACATCTACATGAAAATATTTAGGACATTGTATAGGCATCACATATGTAAACCACAGGTATAAAATTGTTATTTTCTCTAATAGTAGGAAAGATATCTTCATGTGCTACATGCATGTCTAAAAAACTAAATCATTAAATAAATATCCTGAGAAATGGTGTGACTTGCCAAAAATCAAAAGTTTATTTGCATCAGGTCTTCTGATTGCAAATCCCATATTATTTATTTAAAATTGTCAGTTCTCTGGGTTTAATATCCTGTTCTCCTACTTAATTCTGATGTTAGAAAAAATGTTTCCTAAATCAAATATTTTTTAAAAATAAAATGAGGGCTAAAAGTTAACTAAAACCAGGTCCAGCTACTTTTTAAATTTCAATACTTTTGCAAAATGGAAATATTTCTACCTTAACCTATCTCTAAGAATTGATATAGGAATCAACTTAAATATTGATAAACACTTAAATTTAACTCCAATATAAATGTGTTATTATTTTTTCCACTATTGTAGCTGTATTTGTATTACATAATTCATAACTTAATTTCCAGCCTAGAAACTTTAATTAAATTTTGTTTCAACTTCTACTTGAGAACTTGTTAAAATTTTATTTATCTATTTCGTTTCCTTAGCTTACTTTCACCACAAAAGATAACTATTTTTTAAATTAAAAATAAAAAGGGAACACTCACCAGAGTGGGGATAATTTGGTAAACATTTGTCTTAATGTAATTCCATGTTTTCATAGTTTTATGATATTGATAAATAGCTTTTAGGTATTGGGGCAAGGTGAACTTCTGGTTATGTTGGTAGATTTTGTTCTAGAAAAAAAAGTAATTATCCCAATATTACATGTGTCAGAGTAGACCTGGACATGACCAAATGAATTAAAACTTTATTTGGATAAATTCTAATGATACCAAGTGGACCTAACCAAAGGAAAGTTTATTCATACAAAATTAACTCTATGTTTACATTCCTACAGAATAAACTGTAGAAATTGAGAAAATTCTTTGGTTAATTTAGACCCTCAGGCCAAAATACTTAATTTATTTATTTATTTTTATTTTATTTTTTTTTCAGCTTAAACAAGTTAGAAGTTTATTTCTCTCTCAGCCCCCCAAAGCTGGGGTGGAAGCTTTTAAGTCCTTAGTGCCCCGGGCTCCCCTCCCTTCCTTCTCCTCCATCTTCAATCTGAGGCTCACATCTCATATCCAAAAGGCTGATGTAGCTTTAGACAGCAAGTCTGCATTTCAGACACAATAATCAACTACATTGTATATTGACAAAATAAAAATAATAATAAAAAAAAAAACAAAGAGCTGGGAAAAAACTCCAACTATTAAAAAAGAAATGGAAGGAAATAATAGAGTGGAAATTAATGAAAGAGAAAACAAGTAACAGAGAATATCAATAAAATAAAAACAGGCTGAGAAATAAGAGATAAGGCATATTAAGAATGAAAAGTGGTATTACTACGGATAAAGGAGAGACTGAAAACTTGTCAGGTTAGCCAAGCACACAGTAGTCTAAAATAAAGAACTACATTTCCCATGTTCCCTTTCAGCCAGGTGTGGCCCCACGATCAGTTCTGGCCAATGAGATATAAATAGAGATGATGTGTAAAACTTTTAATGCACATCTTTAAAGGGAGGGGGCGTGACCTTTCCTTTCCTTTCTCTCTTTTCTGCTTTCCAAAATACTTAATTTAAAAAAACAAAAAGAAAAAGAAAAGGAAAAGGAAAAAGTACATGTCGATAGTCAAGAGGATAATTTTTTGATTAACTGAGATAAGTGCCTTAGGTTGTACTTACTTTTCATGTCTGATAGAAAATCCTGGTCCTTAGAGTCACTTAGTATGTGTCGTTAAATTCAGCAGAATCTGTGACACTGAGCTAATTAACTTCTCTGAGTCTTGATTACCTTGTAGAAGTAAATAAATTATATAGAGACAGAACTTTACATAGTGCCTGTCACACATTTTGTCATTAATAAATATTTCCCTCCTCCATGTTCTATTTTGAACCATCTCTATGGACCTGGCCATAGATTATTGTAGGGATTAAAATTGGTATTAAACACAGTGGCATCTTCCTTAAAGATAATTTCCCATTTTTACCAAGTGGAAAATCAATGGGTTTTAGAATTACCAGGGAATAATTGTTGGATGGATACTTGGCTGTAATACAACTGGTACAGTGGGAGATAGCACCTGTACAGTTTTGCCAAAGTATAAGAAGACTTTATAGAAATGAGAATTTACTAAAACTAGGTTTTTTTTTTTTATTCTTTTTTTTTTTTTCTTTTTATCAAGAGGACTGCAGTTTGGCAGTGTCCAGGTAGAGTATGATTGTTTTATAATGTTTGTATGAAGAACTTATCAGATATTTTAGGTAATTCTTTTCTTCTTTAGTCATCTCAGTTTTCTGTTAATAACAAAAATAAACAGTTATAAAACACAAATGAAAATACTATGGAATGATATTTAATTAATTTTATTTGAATGAAAATTACCTCAGTGAATACTTCAGTTGATTCCTTATGGAAGGAAGGGGAAAATCAGTCTCACTTGAATAACTACCAGCAATTACTATATTGTAGAATTAAGTCTAATTATTTTAATACTTTAGGGCCAAGGTGCTACACCCAGAAACAGAGTCTTAAAGGAACTTATTATGAATTGAGTTTAAATATTCATTATCAGAGCAAGCTCTGTGACAACGTAACGGTACTTGACTGAAAATACATTTTATTTCAAATTTTCCATTTATGTACACTGTTCATATAACGTCAAATTCTTGAGGAATATAGGCAGATGTAAAAAAATAGAGCAAGAGAGAAGAAAGAACAACTAATTAGGCCTGCTGAGGTATATGGCAAAGCCTGAATGCCCTTTCTTGGAAGACCATTGTTTTTTATTAGTGGTCATGGGCCCACAGTTAGATATGGAGAGAAAAGGTAGAGCATGCTTCCTAAGGCACTGAGGAGGAAGACCAGGCCACGAGACTCTGGGCCATCATCCATGCCTTACCTTTTCTCAGGACCCTTTTCAACTGTGCTTACTCACCTGGTTCTTTCTACTCCAGCAGGTGTTTGTCATACCTGTGATTTGCACAACTTAAGACCCTGTCCAGTATTCAACCCTAAACAATGAGGGAGAGTCCAGGGTAAAACTATAATGAAAGCAACTGACAGGATCCTGATTTGGTATTGGCTTGTCTTAAAAGTGCTTATTTCCTTTTGCTGTGCAGAAGCTTTTTAGTTGATATAATCCCATTTGTTTTTCCTTTTGTTGCTTGTGCTTTTTGGGTCTTATTCATGAAGTCTGTACCCACTTCTACTTCCTGGAGTGTTTCCCGTATGTTTTCCTTAAGGAGTTTTATTGTTGCAGGATGTATATTTAATTCTTTAATCCATTTTGAGTTGGTGGTACATCTACACAAGGGAATACTACTCTGCTATAAAAAAAATTAAAAAAGAACCAAATACTACCATTTGCAACAACATGGATGGACTTATAGAAAATTATATTAAGTGAAACAAGTCAGGCACAGAAAGAGAAATACCACATGTTCTCAGTTATTTGTGGGAGGAAATACCACATGTTCTCTTGCAGGATGTATATTTAATTCTTTAATCCATTTTGAGTTGGTGGTACATCTACACAAGGGAATACTACTCTGCTATAAAAAAAATTAAAAAAGAACCAAATACTACCATTTGCAACAACATGGATGGACTTATAGAAAATTATATTAAGTGAAACAAGTCAGGCACAGAAAGAGAAATACCACATGTTCTCAGTTATTTGTGGGAGCTAAAAACAAACAAACAAACAAATAAACACTCAACAAATAAAGGGTGGTGGATGGGTGGGAAGAAGACAGAATAACTACAAAAATTCCTTGAACTATTGAAGTCAAGTGAACAGATATGACGTGGGGGGGAGTAAAGGGGGTAGAGGGGAACGGGTAAAGGGGCATGAAAATCAACTACAATATATATTGAGAAGTAAAATTTAAAAAAAAAAATGCTTATTTCCAATGAACCAGAATCCAGCTATGCATTATCTGAGTGGGACAGATATTTTGGCTATATAGATAGTTCATTTCAGACTTCTAAAATAACTGAATCTGTATTTCTTACAAGGGTTTTTCTTTATTTCCATTGGATATTTTGATGTTGTTCTGTTAAAAAATTAGCAACACCTAATTTACTAAAAATTATTAGCCAACAGCAAGAAAACACAGTCTTTCTCAATAAACTGATGGGTTGTTTGATTTTAAAAGTGTCATTTAGCTCACTATAGGAACTTCTAGAAAATTCCTTGAGGAAAAAAATAATCAAAATTTGGGGATCAAGATAATTGAATCCTTAGCAGTATATTCTTAATATTTATGGAGTTAAAGATCTTTCACATATTACAACAAAGGTATTAGTATGACAGGTAAAAAAAAGATGAATTTCACTAAAATTCTCAGTTCATAAAATAGTAAAAATCTGATTTTTTACAAAAGAAAGAAGCAGTGGGAATCATATAAAATTTAGGTTATGTTGAAGGGTCTTGTTTACATGGAAAGACATAACTGAAAGAATTTAGGTAAATTGAGAGAACCACACTTAAGAGGTAGAGAGAAATTGTATTTTTAAGTAAATGAAAATATCACTCTGTTTTATTAATAGAGGAGCATTTTAGGAGTATTAATATTTTAACAGAAGTTTTTGGAAACATGAAGCAAACATAGCTTCATATAGAAATAACACTTTACCATATCAACAGTCTTCCTTAAAGAAACAAAAGAAGAATTAGACACATTATTCTCAGTGTATTATTATACATAATTTCATCTTGAATAGAGAAAGATATATATGTATCTACTTTCACATACTAATCATCCCCTATGCCTACATACTATTGGCAAAGGTGTAAAATGTCTTAGTTCTTCTGATAGTGAGGATATGTCTCAGAGAAGTGGTTTTTAATTTTCACGTGTTCAAAGATTCCTGTAAGACTCAGATAAATACAATAATTCTTCTCTCTAGAAAAATGCAGTTATTTGTGATATACTAAAATTTCCATATTTACCAAATTGACCATTGGTCTTGAATTAAGATCTACTGTTTTCCTTTAGAAGCTACAAACCAGGGCTGGCCCTGTGGCGCACTCTGGAGAGTGCGTCGCTGGGAGCGCAGCGATGCTCGCTCCTGCCGCCGGTTCGGATCCTATATAGGAATGGCCGGTGCGCTTACTGGCTGAGCACCATGCGGGCAACACCACACCAAGGGTTGCGATCCCCTTACCGGTCACAAAAAAGACAAAAAAAAAAAAAAAAAAAA